>NC_081780.1:20456071-20463571 GCF_963082965.1 Carassius carassius | reverse complement strand
GCATTTTGCTAGCATGTTTCTAGCATGATTAGCATGAGACTAGCATGTTGTATAGATAGATAGATAGATAGATAGATAGATAGATAGATAGATAGATAGATAGCATGTTGCTAGCATGATTTTAGCATGACTAGCATGAGAATAGCATGTTGCTATCATGTTTCTAGCATGATTAGCATGTTGCTAGCATGTTTCTAGCATGATTAGCATGAGACTAGCATGTTGCTAGCATTTAAGCATGATTAGCATATTAGTAGGATAGATAGATAGATAGATAGATAGATAGATAGATAGATAGATAGATAGATAGATAGAAAAGGTTTGAAGATAGATAGATAGATAGATAGATAGATAGATAGATAGATAGATAGATAGATAGATAGATAGATAGATAGATAGAAAAAGTTTGAAGATAGATAGATAGATAGATAGATAGATAGATAGATAGATAGATAGATAGATAGATAGATAGATAGAAAAGGTTTGAAGATAGATAGATAGATAGATAGATAGATAGATAGATAGATAGATAGATAGATAGATAGATAGATAGATAGAAAAAGTTTGAAGATAGATAGATAGATAGATAGATAGATAGATAGATAGATAGATAAGGTTTGAAGATAGATAGATAGATAGATAGATAGATAGATAGATAGATAGAAAAAGTTTGAAGATAGATAGATAGATAGATAGATAGATAGATAGAAAAGGTTTGAAGATAGATAGATAGATAGATAGATAGATAGATAGATAGATAGATAGTTACCATGTTTCTAGCATGACTAGCATGCGACTAGCATGTTGGTAGCATGATTTTAGTATGATTAGCATGTTGCTAGCATGTTTATAGCATGATTAGCATGTTGTTAGCATGTTTCTAGCATGACTAGCATGCGACTAGCATGTTGCTAGCATGTTGCTAACATGATTAGCATGTTGCTAGCATGTTTCTAGCATGATTAGCATGAGACTAGCATGTTGCTAGCATTTTAGCATGATTAGCATATTAGTAGGATAGATAGATAGATAGATAGATAGATAGATAGATAGAAAAGGTTTGAAGATAGATAGATAGATAGATAGATAGATAGATAGATAGATAGATAGATAGATAGATAGATAGATAAGGTTTGAAGATAGATAGATAGATAGATAGATAGATAGATAGATAGATAGATAGATAGATAGATAGATAGATAGATAGATAGATAGATAGATAGAAAAGGTTTGAAGATAGATAGATAGATAGATAGATAGATAGATAGATAGATAGATAGATAGATAGATAGATAGATAGATAGATAGATAGATAGATAGATAGAAAAAGTTTGAAGATAGATAGATAGATAGATAGATAGATAGATAGATAGATAGATAGATAGATAGATAGATAGATAGATAGATAGATAGATAGAAAAGGTTTGAAGATAGATAGATAGATAGATAGATAGATAGATAGATAGATAGATAGATAGATAGATAGATAGATAGATAGATAGATAGATAGATAGATAGATAGATAGATAGATAGATAGATAGATAAGGTTTGAAGATAGATAGATAGATAGATAGATAGATAGATAGATAGATAGATAGATAGATAGATAGAAAAAGTTTGAAGATAGATAGATAGATAGATAGATAGATAGATAGATAGAAAAGGTTTGAAGATAGATAGATAGATAGATAGATAGATAGATAGATAGATAGATAGATAGATAGATAGATAGTTACCATGTTTCTAGCATGACTAGCATGCGACTAGCATGTTGGTAGCATGATTTTAGTATGATTAGCATGTTGCTAGCATGTTTATAGCATGATTAGCATGTTGTTAGCATGTTTCTAGCATGACTAGCATGCGACTAGCATGTTGCTAGCATGTTGCTAACATGATTAGCATGTTGCTAGCATGTTTCTAGCATGATTAGCATGAGACTAGCATGTTGCTAGCATTTTAGCATGATTAGCATATTAGTAGGATAGATAGATAGATAGATAGATAGATAGAAAAGGTTTGAAGATAGATAGATAGATAGATAGATAGATAGATAGAAAAGGTTTGAAGATAGATAGATAGATAGATAGATAGATAGATAGATAGATAGATAGATAGATAGATAGATAGATAGATAGATAGATAGATAGATAAGGTTTGAAGATAGATAGATAGATAGATAGATAGATAGATAGATAGATAGATAGATAGATAGATAGATAGATAGATAGATAGATAGATAGATAGAAAAGGTTTGAAGATAGATAGATAGATAGATAGATAGATAGATAGATAGATAGATAGATAGATAGATAGATAGATAGATAGATAGATAGATAGATAGAAAAAGTTTGAAGATAGATAGATAGATAGATAGATAGATAGATAGATAGATAGATAGATAGATAGATAGAAAAGGTTTGAAGATAGATAGATAGATAGATAGATAGATAGATAGATAGACAGATAGATAGATAGATAGATAGATAGATAGATAGATAGATAGATAGATAGATAGATAGATAGATAAGGTTTGAAGATAGATAGATAGATAGATAGATAGATAGATAGATAGATAGATAGATAGATAGATAGATAGATAGATAGATAGATAGATAGATAGATAGAAAAAGTTTGAAGATAGATAGATAGATAGATAGATAGATAGATAGATAGATAGATAGATAGATAGATAGATAGATAGAAAAGGTTTGAAGATAGATAGATAGATAGATAGATAGATAGATAGATAGATAGATAGATAGAAAAGGTTTGAAGATAGATAGATAGATAGATAGATAGATAGATAGATAGTTACCATGTTTCTAGCATGACTAGCATGCGACTAGCATGTTGGTAGCATGATTTTAGTATGATTAGCATGTTGCTAGCATGTTTATAGCATGATTAGCATGTTGTTAGCATGTTTCTAGCATGACTAGCATGCGACTAGCATGTTGCTAGCATGTTGCTAACATTATTAGCATGTTGCTAGCATGTTTCTAGCATGATTAGCATGAGACTAGCATGTTGCTAGCATTTTAGCATGATTAGCATATTAGTAGGATAGATAGATAGATAGATAGATAGATAGATAGATAGATAGATAGATAGATAGATAGATAGATAGATAGATAGATAGATAGATAGATAGATAGATAGATAGATAGATAGAAAAGGTTTGAAGATAGATAGATAGATAGATAGATAGATAGATAGATAGATAGATAGATAGATAGATAGATAGATAGATAGATAGATAGATAGATAGATAGATAGATAAGGTTTGAAGATAGATAGATAGATAGATAGATAGATAGATAGATAGATAGATAGATAGATAGATAGATAGATAGATAGATAGATAGATAGATAGATAGATAGATAGATAGAAAAAGTTTGAAGATAGATAGATAGATAGATAGATAGATAGATAGATAGATAGATAGATAGATAGATAGATAGATAGATAGATAGATAGATAGATAGATAGATAGATAGATAGATAGATAGAAAAAGTTTGAAGATAGATAGATAGATAGATAGATAGAAAAGGTTTGAAGATAGATAGATAGATAGATAGATAGATAGATAGATAGATAGATAGATAGATAGATAGATAGATAGATAGATAGATAGATAGATAGATAGATAGATAGAAAAAGTTTGAAGATAGATAGATAGATAGATAGATAGATAGATAGATAGATAGATAGATAGATAGATAGATAGATAGAAAAGGTTTGAAGATAGATAGATAGATAGATAGATAGATAGATAGATAGATAGATAGATAGATAGATAGATAGATAGATAGATAGATAGATAGATAGAAAAGGTTTAAAGATAGATAGATAGATAGATAGATAGATAGATAGATAGATAGATAGATAGATAGATATATAGATAGATAGATAGATAGAAAAGGTTTGAAGATAGATAGATAGATAGATAGATAGATAGATAGATAGATAGATAGATAGATAGATAGATAGATAGATAGATAGGTTTGAAGTTAGATAGATCTAGCATGCGACTAGCATGTTGCTAGCATGTTGCTAACATGATTAGCATGTTGCTAGCATGTTTCTAGCATGCGACTAGCATGTTGCTAGCATGATTTTAGCATGACTAGCATGCGAATAGCATGTTGCTATCATGTTTCTAGCATGATTAGCATGTTGCTAGCATGTTTCTAGCATGATTAGCCTGAGACTAGCATGTTGTATAGATAGATAGATAGATAGATAGATAGATAGAAAAGGTTTGAAGATAGATAGATAGATAGATAGATAGATAGATAGATAGAAAAGGTTTGAAGATAGATAGATAGATAGATAGATAGATAGATAGATAGATAGATAGATAGATAGATAGATAGATAGATAGATAGATAAGGTTTGAAGATAGATAGATAGATAGATAGATAGATAGATAGATAGATAGATAGATAGATAGATAGATAGATAGATAGATAGATAGATAGATAGATAGATAGATAGATAGATAGATAGAAAAGGTTTGAAGATAGATAGATAGATAGATAGATAGATAGATAGATAGATAGATAGATAGATAGATAGATAGATAGATAGATAGATAGATAGATAGATAGAAAAAGTTTGAAGATAGATAGATAGATAGATAGATAGATAGATAGATAGATAGATAGATAGATAGATAGATAGAAAAGGTTTGAAGATAGATAGATAGATAGATAGATAGATAGATAGATAGATAGACAGATAGATAGATAGATAGATAGATAGATAGATAGATAGATAGATAGATAGATAGATAGATAGATAGATAGATAGATAAGGTTTGAAGATAGATAGATAGATAGATAGATAGATAGATAGATAGATAGATAGATAGATAGATAGATAGATAGATAGATAGATAGATAGATAGAAAAAGTTTGAAGATAGATAGATAGATAGATAGATAGATAGATAGATAGATAGATAGATAGATAGATAGATAGATAGATAGATAGATAGATAGAAAAGGTTTGAAGATAGATAGATAGATAGATAGATAGATAGATAGATAGATAGATAGATAGATAGAAAAGGTTTGAAGATAGATAGATAGATAGATAGATAGATAGATAGATAGATAGTTACCATGTTTCTAACATGACTAGCATGCGACTAGCATGTTGGTAGCATGATTTTAGTATGATTAGCATGTTGCTAGCATGTTTATAGCATGATTAGCATGTTGTTAGCATGTTTCTAGCATGACTAGCATGCGACTAGCATGTTGCTAGCATGTTGCTAACATTATTAGCATGTTGCTAGCATGTTTCTAGCATGATTAGCATGAGACTAGCATGTTGCTAGCATTTTAGCATGATTAGCATATTAGTAGGATAGATAGATAGATAGATAGATAGATAGATAGATAGATAGATAGATAGATAGATAGATAGATAGATAGATAGATAGATAGATAGATAGAAAAGGTTTGAAGATAGATAGATAGATAGATAGATAGATAGATAGATAGATAGATAGATAGATAGATAGATAGATAGATAGATAGATAGATAGATAGATAGATAGATAGATAGATAAGGTTTGAAGATAGATAGATAGATAGATAGATAGATAGATAGATAGATAGATAGATAGATAGATAGATAGATAGAAAAAGTTTGAAGATAGATAGATAGATAGATAGATAGATAGATAGATAGATAGATAGATAGATAGATAGATAGATAGATAGATAGATAGATAGATAGATAGATAGATAGATAGAAAAAGTTTGAAGATAGATAGATAGATAGATAGATAGAAAAGGTTTGAAGATAGATAGATAGATAGATAGATAGATAGATAGATAGATAGATAGATAGATAGATAGATAGATAGATAGATAGATAGATAGAAAAAGTTTGAAGATAGATAGATAGATAGATAGATAGATAGATAGATAGATAGATAGATAGATAGATAGATAGAAAAGGTTTGAAGATAGATAGATAGATAGATAGATAGATAGATAGATAGATAGATAGATAGATAGATAGATAGATAGATAGATAGATAGATAGAAAAGGTTTAAAGATAGATAGATAGATAGATAGATAGATAGATAGATAGATAGATAGATAGATAGATAGATAGATATATAGATAGATAGATAGATAGAAAAGGTTTGAAGATAGATAGATAGATAGATAGATAGATAGATAGATAGATAGATAGATAGATAGATAGATAGATAGATAGATAGATAGATAGGTTTGAAGTTAGATAGATCTAGCATGCGACTAGCATGTTGCTAGCATGTTGCTAACATGATTAGCATGTTGCTAGCATGTTTCTAGCATGCGACTAGCATGTTGCTAGCATGATTTTAGCATGACTAGCATGCGAATAGCATGTTGCTATCATGTTTCTAGCATGATTAGCATGTTGCTAGCATGTTTCTAGCATGATTAGCCTGAGACTAGCATGTTGTATAGATAGATAGATAGATAGATAGATAGATAGAAAAGGTTTGAAGATAGATAGATAGAAAAGGTTTGAAGATAGATAGATAGATAGATAGATAGATAGATAGATAGATAGATAGATAGATAGATAGATAGATAGATAGATAGATAGATAGATAGATAGATAGGTTTGAAGTTAGATAGATCTAGCATGAGACTAGCATGTTGCTAGCATTTTAGCATGATTAGCATATTAGTAGGATAGACAGATAGATAGATAGCATGTTGGTAGCATGATTTTAGTATGATTAGCATGTTGCTAGCATGTTTATAGCATGATTAGCATGTTGTTAGCATGTTTCTAGCATGACTAGCATGCGACTAGCATGTTGCTAGCATGTTGCTAGCATGATTAGCATGATTAGCATATTAGTAGGATAGATAGATAGATAGATAGATAGATAGATAGATAGATAGATAGATAGATAGATAGATAGATAGCATGTTGGTAGCATGATTTTAGTATGATTAGCATGTTGCTATCATGTTTCTAGCATGATTAGCATTTTGCTAGCATGTTTCTAGCATGATTAGCATGAGACTAGCATGTTGTATAGATAGATAGATAGATAGATAGATAGATAGATAGATAGATAGATAGATAGATAGATAGATAGATAGAAAAGGTTTGAAGATAGATAGAAAAGGTTTGAAGATAGATAGATAGATAGAAAAAGTTTGAAGATAGATAGATAGATAGATAGATAGATAGTTAGATAGATAGATAGATAGATAGATAGATAGCATGTTGGTAGCATGATTTTAGTATGATTAGCATGTTGCTATCATGTTTCTAGCATGATTAGCATTTTGCTAGCATGTTTCTAGCATGATTAGCATGAGACTAGCATGTTGTATAGATAGATAGATAGATAGATAGATAGATAGATAGCATGTTGCTAGCATGATTTTAGCATGACTAGCATGAGAATAGCATGTTGCTATCATGTTTCTAGCATGATTAGCATGTTGCTAGCATGTTTCTAGCATG
>NC_081780.1:20431071-20451071 GCF_963082965.1 Carassius carassius | reverse complement strand
TTTGAAGATAGATAGATAGATAGATAGATAGATAGATAGATAGATAGATAGATAGATAGATAGATAGAAAAGGTTTGAAGATAGATAGATAGATAGATAGATAGATAGATAGATAGATAGATAGATAGATAGATAGATAGATAGAAAAAGTTTGAAGATAGATAGATAGATAGATAGATAGATAGATAGATAGATAGATAGATAGATAGATAGATAGATAGATAGATAGAAAAGGTTTGAAGATAGATAGATAGATAGATAGATAGATAGATAGATAGATAGATAGATAGATAGATAGATAGATAGATAGATAGACAGATAGATAGATAGATAGATAGATAGATAGATAGATAGATAGATAGATAGATAGATAGATAGATAGATAAGGTTTGAAGATAGATAGATAGATAGATAGATAGATAGATAGATAGATAGATAGATAGATAGATAGATAGATAGATAGATAGATAGATAGATAGATAGAAAAAGTTTGAAGATAGATAGATAGATAGATAGATAGATAGATAGATAGATAGATAGATAGATAGATAGAAAAGGTTTGAAGATAGATAGATAGATAGATAGATAGATAGATAGATAGATAGATAGAAAAGGTTTGAAGATAGATAGATAGATAGATAGATAGATAGATAGATAGATAGATAGATAGATAGATAGTTACCATGTTTCTAGCATGACTAGCATGCGACTAGCATGTTGGTAGCATGATTTTAGTATGATTAGCATGTTGCTAGCATGTTTATAGCATGATTAGCATGTTGTTAGCATGTTTCTAGCATGACTAGCATGAGACTAGCATGTTGCTAGCATTTTAGCATGATTAGCATATTAGTAGGATAGATAGATAGATAGATAGATAGATAGATAGATAGATAGATAGATAGATAGATAGATAGATAGATAGATAGATAGATAGATAGATAGATAGAAAAGGTTTGAAGATAGATAGATAGATAGATAGATAGATAGATAGATAGATAGATAGATAGATAGATAGATAAGGTTTGAAGATAGATAGATAGATAGATAGATAGATAGATAGATAGATAGATAGATAGATAGATAGATAGATAGATAGATAGAAAAAGTTTGAAGATAGATAGATAGATAGATAGATAGATAGATAGATAGATAGATAGATAGATAGATAGATAGAAAAAGTTTGAAGATAGATAGATAGATAGATAGATAGATAGATAGATAGATAGATAGATAGATAGATAGATAGATAGATAGATAGATAGATAGATAGATAGAAAAGGTTTGAAGATAGATAGATAGATAGATAGATAGATAGATAGATAGATAGATAGATAGATAGATAGATAGATAGATAGATAGATAGATAGATAGAAAAGGTTTGAAGATAGATAGATAGATAGATAGATAGATAGATAGATAGATAGATAGATAGATAGATAGATAGATAGATAAGGTTTAAAGATAGATAGATAGATAGATAGATAGATAGATAGATAGATAGATAGATAGATAGATAGATAGATAGATAGATAGATAGATAGATAGATAGATAGATAGATAGAAAAGGTTTGAAGATAGATAGATAGATAGATAGATAGATAGATAGATAGATAGATAGATAGATAGATAGATAGATAGATAGATAGATAGATAGATAGATAGATAGATAGATAGAAAAGGTTTGAAGATAGATAGATAGATAGATAGATAGATAGATAGATAGATAGATAGATAGATAGATAGATAGATAGATAGATAGATAGAAAAGGTTTGAAGATAGATAGATAGATAGATAGATAGATAGATAGATAGATAGATAGATAGATAGATAGATAGATAGATAGATAGATAGATAGAAAAGGTTTGAAGATAGATAGATAGATAGATAGATAGATAGATAGATAGATAGATAGATAGATAGATAGTTACCATGTTTCTAGCATGACTAGCATGCGACTAGCATGTTGGTAGCATGATTTTAGTATGATTAGCATGTTGCTAGCATGTTTATAGCATGATTAGCATGTTGTTAGCATGTTTCTAGCATGACTAGCATGCGACTAGCATGTTGCTAGCATGTTGCTAACATTATTAGCATGTTGCTAGCATGTTTCTAGCATGATTAGCATGAGACTAGCATGTTGCTAGCATTTTAGCATGATTAGCATATTAGTAGGATAGATAGATAGATAGATAGATAGATAGATAGATAGATAGATAGATAGATAGATAGATAGATAGATAGATAGATAGATAGATAGATAGATAGATAGATAGATAGATAGATAGAAAAGGTTTGAAGATAGATAGATAGATAGATAGATAGATAGATAGATAGATAGATAGATAGATAGATAGATAGATAGATAGATAGATAAGGTTTGAAGATAGATAGATAGATAGATAGATAGATAGATAGATAGATAGATAGATAGATAGATAGATAGATAGATAGATAGATAGATAGATAGATAGATAGATAGATAGATAGAAAAGGTTTGAAGATAGATAGATAGATAGATAGATAGATAGATAGATAGATAGATAGATAGATAGATAGATAGATAGATAGATAGATAGATAGATAGATAGATAGATAGAAAAGGTTTGAAGATAGATAGATAGATAGATAGATAGATAGATAGATAGATAGATAGATAGATAGATAGATAGATAGATAGATAGATAGATAGATAGATAAGGTTTGAAGATAGATAGATAGATAGATAGATAGATAGATAGATAGATAGATAGATAGATAGATAGATAGATAGATAGATAGATAGAAAAAGTTTGAAGATAGATAGATAGATAGATAGATAGATAGATAGATAGATAGATAGATAGATAGATAGATAGATAGATAGATAGATAGATAGATAGAAAAAGTTTGAAGATAGATAGATAGATAGATAGATAGATAGATAGATAGATAGATAGATAGATAGATAGATAGATAGATAGATAGATAGATAGATAGATAGATAGATAGAAAAGGTTTGAAGATAGATAGATAGATAGATAGATAGATAGATAGATAGATAGATAGATAGATAGATAGATAGATAGATAGATAGATAGATAGATAGATAGATAGATAGATAGAAAAAGTTTGAAGATAGATAGATAGATAGATAGATAGATAGATAGATAGATAGATAGATAGATAGATAGATAGATAGATAGATAGATAGATAGAAAAGGTTTGAAGATAGATAGATAGATAGATAGATAGATAGATAGATAGATAGATAGATAGATAGATAGATAGAAAAGGTTTAAAGATAGATAGATAGATAGATAGATAGATAGATAGATAGATAGATAGATAGATAGATAGATATATAGATAGATAGATAGATAGATAGATAGAAAAGGTTTGAAGATAGATAGATAGATAGATAGATAGATAGATAGATAGATAGATAGATAGATAGATAGATAGATAGATAGATAGGTTTGAAGTTAGATAGATCTAGCATGCGACTAGCATGTTGCTAGCATGTTGCTAACATGATTAGCATGTTGCTAGCATGTTTCTAGCATGCGACTAGCATGTTGCTAGCATGATTTTAGCATGACTAGCATGCGAATAGCATGTTGCTATCATGTTTCTAGCATGATTAGCATGTTGCTAGCATGTTTCTAGCATGATTAGCCTGAGACTAGCATGTTGTATAGATAGATAGATAGATAGATAGATAGATAGATAGATAGATAGAAAAGGTTTGAAGATAGATAGATAGAAAAGGTTTGAAGATAGATAGATAGATAGATAGATAGATAGATAGATAGATAGATAGATAGATAGATAGATAGATAGATAGATAGATAGATAGATAGATAGATAGATAGGTTTGAAGTTAGATAGATCTAGCATGAGACTAGCATGTTGCTAGCATTTTAGCATGATTAGCATATTAGTAGGATAGACAGATAGATAGATAGCATGTTGGTAGCATGATTTTAGTATGATTAGCATGTTGCTAGCATGTTTATAGCATGATTAGCATGTTGTTAGCATGTTTCTAGCATGACTAGCATGCGACTAGCATGTTGCTAGCATGTTGCTAACATGATTAGCATGATTAGCATATTAGTAGGATAGATAGATAGATAGATAGATAGATAGATAGATAGATAGATAGATAGATAGCATGTTGGTAGCATGATTTTAGTATGATTAGCATGTTGCTATCATGTTTCTAGCATGATTAGCATTTTGCTAGCATGTTTCTAGCATGATTAGCATGAGACTAGCATGTTGTATAGATAGATAGATAGATAGATAGATAGATAGATAGAAAAGGTTTGAAGATAGATAGAAAAGGTTTGAAGATAGATAGATAGATAGAAAAAGTTTGAAGATAGATAGATAGATAGATAGATAGTTAGATAGATAGATAGATAGATAGATAGATAGATAGATAGATAGATAGATAGATAGATAGATAGCATGTTGGTAGCATGATTTTAGTATGATTAGCATGTTGCTATCATGTTTCTAGCATGATTAGCATTTTGCTAGCATGTTTCTAGCATGATTAGCATGAGACTAGCATGTTGTATAGATAGATAGATAGATAGATAGATAGATAGATAGATAGATAGATAGATAGATAGATAGATAGCATGTTGCTAGCATGATTTTAGCATGACTAGCATGAGAATAGCATGTTGCTATCATGTTTCTAGCATGATTAGCATGTTGCTAGCATGTTTCTAGCATGATTAGCATGAGACTAGCATGTTGCTAGCATTTTAGCATGATTAGCATATTAGTAGGATAGATAGATAGATAGATAGATAGATAGATAGATAGATAGATAGAAAAGGTTTGAAGATAGATAGATAGATAGATAGATAGATAGATAGATAGATAGATAGATAGATAGATAGATAGATAGATAGATAGATAGAAAAAGTTTGAAGATAGATAGATAGATAGATAGATAGATAGATAGATAGATAGATAGATAGATAGATAGATAGATAGATAGATAGATAGATAGAAAAAGTTTGAAGATAGATAGATAGATAGATAGATAGATAGATAGATAGATAGATAGATAGATAGATAGATAGATAGATAGATAGATAGATAGATAGATAGATAAGGTTTGAAGATAGATAGATAGATAGATAGATAGATAGATAGATAGATAGATAGATAGATAGATAGATAGATAGATAGATAGATAGATAGATAGAAAAGGTTTGAAGATAGATAGATAGATAGATAGATAGATAGATAGATAGATAGATAGATAGATAGAAAAGGTTTGAAGATAGATAGATAGATAGATAGATAGATAGATAGATAGATAGATAGATAGATAGATAGATAGTTACCATGTTTCTAGCATGACTAGCTTGCGACTAGCATGTTGGTAGCATGATTTTAGTATGATTAGCATGTTGCTAGCATGTTTATAGCATGATTAGCATGTTGTTAGCATGTTTCTAGCATGACTAGCATGCGACTAGCATGTTGCTAGCATGTTGCTAACATGATTAGCATGTTGCTAGCATGTTTCTAGCATGATTAGCATGAGACTAGCATGTTGCTAGCATTTTAGCATGATTAGCATATTAGTAGGATAGATAGATAGATAGATAGATAGATAGATAGATAGAAAAGGTTTGAAGATAGATAGATAGATAGATAGATAGATAGATAGATAGATAGATAGATAGATAGATAGATAGATAGATAGATAGATAGATAGATAGATAAGGTTTGAAGATATATAGATAGATAGATAGATAGATAGATAGATAGATAGATAGATAGATAGATAGATAGATAGATAGATAGATAGATAGATAGATAGATAGATAGATAGATAGATAGATAGAAAAGGTTTGAAGATAGATAGATAGATAGATAGATAGATAGATAGATAGATAGATAGATAGAAAAAGTTTGAAGATAGATAGATAGATAGATAGATAGATAGATAGATAGATAGATAGATAGATAGATAGATAGATAGATAGATAGAAAAGGTTTGAAGATAGATAGATAGATAGATAGATAGATAGATAGATAGATAGATAGATAGATAGATAGATAGATAGATAGATAGATAGATAGATAAGGTTTGAAGATAGATAGATAGATAGATAGATAGATAGATAGATAGATAGATAGATAGATAGATAGATAGATAGATAGATAGATAGATAGAAAAAGTTTGAAGATAGATAGATAGATAGATAGATAGATAGATAGATAGATAGATAGATAGATAGATAGATAGTTACCATGTTTCTAGCATGACTAGCATGCGACTAGCATGTTGGTAGCATGATTTTAGTATGATTAGCATGTTGCTAGCATGTTTATAGCATGATTAGCATGTTGTTAGCATGTTTCTAGCATGACTAGCATGCGACCAGCATGTTGCTAGCATGTTGCTAACATGATTAGCATGTTGCTAGCATGTTTCTAGCATGATTAGCATGAGACTAGCATGTTGCTAGCATTTTAGCATGATTAGCATATTAGTAGGATAGATAGATAGATAGATAGATAGATAGATAGATAGAAAAGGTTTGAAGATAGATAGATAGATAGATAGATAGATAGATAGATAGATAGATAGATAGATAGATAGATAAGGTTTGAAGATAGATAGATAGATAGATAGATAGATAGATAGATAGATAGATAGATAGATAGATAGATAGAAAAGGTTTGAAGATAGATAGATAGATAGATAGATAGATAGATAGATAGATAGATAGATAGATAGATAGATAGATAGATAGATAGATAGAAAAAGTTTGAAGATAGATAGATAGATAGATAGATAGATAGATAGATAGATAGATAGATAGATAGAAAAGGTTTGAAGATAGATAGATAGATAGATAGATAGATAGATAGATAGATAGATAGATAGATAGATAGACAGATAGACAGATAGATAGATAGATAGATAGATAGATAGATAGATAGATAGATAGATAGATAGATAGATAAGGTTTGAAGATAGATAGATAGATAGATAGATAGATAGATAGATAGATAGATAGATAGATAGATAGATAGATAGATAGATAGATAGATAGATAGATAGATAGATAGATAGATAGATAGAAAAAGTTTTAAGATAGATAGATAGATAGATAGATAGATAGATAGATAGATAGATAGATAGATAGATAGATAGATAGATAGAAAAGGTTTGAAGATAGATAGATAGATAGATAGATAGATAGAAAAGGTTTGAAGATAGATAGATAGATAGATAGATAGATAGATAGATAGATAGATAGATAGATAGATAGATAGATAGATAGATAGTTACCATGTTTCTAGCATGACTAGCATGCGACTAGCATGTTGGTAGCATGATTTTAGTATGATTAGCATGTTGCTAGCATGTTTATAGCATGATTAGCATGTTGTTAGCATTTTTCTAGCATGACTAGCATGCGACTAGCATGTTGCTAGCATGTTGCTAACATTATTAGCATGTTGCTAGCATGTTTCTAGCATGATTAGCATGAGACTAGCATGTTGCTAGCATTTTAGCATGATTAGCATATTAGTAGGTTAGATAGATAGATAGATAGATAGATAGATAGATAGATAGATAGATAGATAGATAGATAGATAGAAAAGGTTTGAAGATAGATAGATAGATAGATAGATAGATAGATAGATAGATAGATAGATAGATAGATAGATAGATAGATAGATAGATAGATAGATAGATAAGGTTTGAAGATAGATAGATAGATAGATAGATAGATAGATAGATAGATAGATAGATAGATAGAAAAAGTTTGAAGATAGATAGATAGATAGATAGATAGATAGATAGATAGATAGATAGATAGATAGATAGATAGATAGAAAAGGTTTGAAGATAGATAGATAGATAGATAGATAGATAGATAGATAGAAAAGGTTTGAAGATAGATAGATAGATAGATGTTGCTAGCATGTTGCTAACATGATTAGCATGTTGCTAGCATGTTTCTAGCATGATTAGCATGAGACTAGCATGTTGCTAGCATTTTAGCATGATTAGCATATTAGTAGGATAGATAGATAGATAGATAGATAGATAGATAGATAGATAGATAGATAGATAGATAGATAGAAAAGGTTTGAAGATAGATAGATAGATAGATAGATAGATAGATAGATAGATAGATAGATAAGGTTTGAAGATAGATAGATAGATAGATAGATAGATAGATAGATAGATAGATAGATAGATAGATAGATAGATAGATAGATAGATAGATAGATAGATAGATAGATAGATAGATAGATAGAAAAGGTTTGAAGATAGATAGATAGATAGATAGATAGATAGATAGATAGATAGATAGAAAAAGTTTGAAGATAGATAGATAGATAGATAGATAGATAGATAGATAGATAGATAGATAGATAGAAAAGGTTTGAAGATAGATAGATAGATAGATAGATAGATAGATAGATAGATAGATAGATAGATAGATAGATAGATAGATAGATAGATAGATAGAAAGAAAAGGTTTGAAGATAGATAGATAGATAGATAGATAGATAGATAGATAGATAGATAGATAGATAGATAGATAGATAGATAGATAGAAAAGGTTTGAAGATAGATAGATAGATAGATAGATAGATAGATAGATAGATAGATAGATAGATAGATAGAAAGGTTTGAAGATAGATAGATAGATAGATAGATAGATAGATAGATAGATAGATAGATAGATAGATAGATAGATAGATAGATAGATAGATAGATAGATAGATAGTTACCATGTTTCTAGCATGACTAGCATGCGACTAGCATGTTGGTAGCATGATTTTAGTATGATTAGCATGTTGCTAGCATGTTTATAGCATGATTAGCATGTTGTTAGCATGTTTCTAGCATGACTAGCATGCGACTAGCATGTTGCTAGCATGTTGCTAACATGATTAGCATGTTGGTAGCATGTTTCTAGCATGCGACTAGCATGTTGCTAGCATGATTTTAGCATGACTAGCATGCGAATAGCATGTTGCTATCATGTTTCTAGCATGATTAGCATGTTGCTAGCATGTTTCTAGCATGATTAGCATGAGAATAGCATGTTGCTAGCATTTTAGCATGATTAGTAGGATAGATAGATAGATAGATAGATAGATAGATAGATAGATAGATAGATAGATAGATAGATAGATAGATAGATAGAAAAGGTTTGAAGATAGATAGATAGATAGATAGATAGATAGATAGATAGATAGATAGATAGATAGATAGATAGATAGATAGATAGAAAGGTTTGAAGATAGATAGATAGATAGATAGATAGATAGATAGATAGATAGATAGATAGATAGATAGATAGATAGATAGATAGATAGATAGATAGATAGATAGATAGAAAAGGCTTGAAGATAGATAGATAGATAGATAGATAGATAGATAGATAGATAGATAGATAGATAGATAGATAGATAGATAGATAGAAAGGTTTGAAGATAGATAGATAGATAGATAGATAGAAAAGGTTTGAAGATAGATAGATAGATAGATAGATAGATAGATAGATAGATAGATAGAAAGGTTTGAAGATAGATAGATAGATAGATAGATAGATAGATAGATAGATAGATAGATAGATAGATAGATAGATAGATAGATAGATAGAAAAGGCTTGAAGATAGATAGATAGATAGATAGATAGATAGATAGATAGATAGATAGATAGATAGATAGATAGATAGATAGATAGATAGATAGATAGATAGATAGAAAGGTTTGAAGATAGATAGATAGATAGATAGATAGAAAAGGTTTGAAGATAGATAGATAGATAGATAGATAGATAGATAGATAGATAGATAGATAGATAGATAGATAGATAGATAGATAGATAGATAGATAGATAGAAAAGGTTTGAAGATAGATAGATAGATAGATAGATAGATAGATAGATAGATAGATAGATAGATAGATAGATAGATAGATAGATAGATAGATAGATAGATAGATAGATAGATAGATAGATAGATAGAAAGAAAAGGTTTGAAGATAGATAGATAGATAGATAGATAGATAGATAGATAGATAGATAGATAGATAGATAGATAGATAGATAGATAGATAGATAGATAGATAGATAGATAGATAGATAGATAGATAGAAAAGGTTTGAAGATAGATAGATAGATAGATAGATAGATAGATAGATAGATAGATAGATAGATAGATAGATAGATAGATAGATAGAAAAGGTTTGAAGATAGATAGATAGATAGATAGATAGATAGATAGATAGATAGATAGATAGATAGATAGATAGATAGATAGATATATAGATAGATAGATAGATAGAAAAGGTTTGAAGATAGATAGATAGATAGATAGATAGATAGATAGATAGATAGATAGATAGATAGATAGATAGATAGATAGATAGATAGATAGATAGATAGATAGAAAAGGTTTGAAGATAGATAGATAGATAGATAGATAGATAGATAGATAGATAGATAGATAGATAGATAGATAGATAGATAGATAGATAGATAGATAGATAGATAGATAGAAAGGTTTGAAGATAGATAGATAGATAGAAAAGGTTTGAAGATAGATAGATAGATAGATAGATAGATAGATAGATAGATAGATAGATAGATAGATAGATAGACAGATAGATAGATAGTTACCATGTTTCTAGCATGACTAGCATGCGACTAGCATGTTGGTAGCATGTTTATAGCATGATTAGCATGTTGTTAGCATGTTTCTAGCATGACTAGCATGCGACTAGAATGTTGCTAGCATGTTGCTAACATGATTAGCATGTTGCTAGCATGTTTCTAGCATGATTAGCATGAGACTAGCATGTTGCTAGCATTTTAGCATGATTAGCATATTAGTAGGATAGATAGATAGATAGATAGATAGATAGATAGATAGATAGATAGATAGATAGATAGATAGATAGATAGATAGATAGATAGATAGATAGAAAAGGTTTGAAGATAGATAGATAGATAGATAGATAGATAGATAGATAGATAGATAGATAGATAGAAAGGTTTGAAGATAGATAGATAGATAGATAGATAGATAGATAGATAGATAGATAGATAGATAGATAGATAGATAGATAGATAGATAGATAGATAGATAGATAGATAGATAGAAAAGGTTTAAAGATAGATAGATAGATAGATAGATAGATAGATAGATAGATAGATAGATAGATAGATAGATAGATAGATAGATAGATAGATAGAAAAGGTTTGAAGAAAGATAGATAGATAGATAGATAGATAGATAGATAGATAGATAGATAGATAGGTTTGAAGTTAGATAGATCTAGCATGCGACTAGCATGTTGCTAGCATGTTGCTAACATGATTAGCATGTTGCTAGCATGTTTCTAGCATGCGACTAGCATGTTGCTAGCATGATTTTAGCATGACTAGCATGCGAATAGCATGTTGCTATCATGTTTCTAGCATGATTAGCATGTTGCTAGCATGTTTCTAGCATGATTAGCATGAGACTAGCATGTTGCTAGCATTTTAGCATGATTAGCATATTAGTAGGATAGATAGATAGATAGATAGATAGATAGATAGATAGATAGATAGATAGATAGATAGATAGATAGATAGATAGATAGATAGATAGATAGATAGATAGATAGATAGAAAAGGTTTGAAGATAGATAGATAGATAGATAGATAGATAGATAGATAGATAGATAGATAGATAGATAGATAGATAGATAGATAGAAAAAGTTTGAAGATAGATAGATAGATAGATAGATAGATAGATAGATAGATAGATAGATAGATAGATAGATAGATAGATAGATAGATAGATAGATAGATAGATAGATAGATAGATAGATAGATAGAAAAGGTTTGAAGATAGATAGATAGATAGATAGATAGATAGATAGATAGATAGATAGATAGATAGATAGATAGAAAGGTTTGAAGATAGATAGATAGATAGATAGATAGATAGATAGATAGATAGATAGATAGATAGATAGATAGATAGATAGATAGATAGATAGATAGATAGATAGATAGATAGAAAAGGTTTAAAGATAGATAGATAGATAGATAGATAGATAGATAGATAGATAG
This sequence comes from Carassius carassius, assembly GCF_963082965.1. Taxonomy (NCBI): domain Eukaryota; kingdom Metazoa; phylum Chordata; class Actinopteri; order Cypriniformes; family Cyprinidae; genus Carassius; species Carassius carassius. The sequence continues at coordinate 20,438,950 of NC_081780.1, read as the reverse complement.
ATAGATAGATAGATAGATAGAAAAGGTTTGAAGATAGATAGATAGATAGATAGATAGATAGATAGATAGATAGATAGATAGATAGATAGATAGATAGATAGATAGATAGGTTTGAAGTTAGATAGATCTAGCATGCGACTAGCATGTTGCTAGCATGTTGCTAACATGATTAGCATGTTGCTAGCATGTTTCTAGCATGCGACTAGCATGTTGCTAATATGATTTTAGCATGACTAGCATGCGAATAGCATGTTGCTATCATGTTTCTAGCATGATTAGCATGTTTCTAGCATGATTAGCATGAGACTAGCATGTTGCTAGCATTTTAGCATGATTAGCATATTAGTAGGATAGATAGATAGATAGATAGATAGATAGATAGATAGATAGATAGATAGATAGATAGATAGATAGATAGATAGATAGATAGATAGAAAGTTTTAAGATAGATAGATAGATAGATAGATAGATAGATAGATAGATAGATAGATAGATAGATAGATAGATAGATAGATAGATAGATAGATAGATAGATAGATAGAAAGGTTTGAAGATAGATAGATAGATAGATAGATAGATAGAAAAGGTTTGAAGATAGATAGATAGATAGATAGATAGATAGATAGATAGATAGATAGATAGATAGATAGATAGATAGATAGATAGATAGATAGATAGATAGATAGATAGATAAGGTTTGAAGATAGATAGATAGATAGATAGATAGATAGATAGATAGATAGATAGATAGATAGATAGATAGATAGAAAAAGTTTGAAGATAGATAGATAGATAGATAGATAGATAGATAGATAGATAGATAGATAGATAGATAGATAGATAGATAGATAGATAGAAAAGGTTTGAAGATAGATAGATAGATAGATAGATAGATAGATAGATAGATAGATAGATAGATAGATAGATAGATAGAAAAGGTTTGAAGATAGATAGATAGATAGATGTTGCTAGCATGTTGCTAACATGATTAGCATGTTGCTAGCATGTTTCTAGCATGATTAGCATGAGACTAGCATGTTGCTAGCATTTTAGCATGATTAGCATATTAGTAGGATAGATAGATAGATAGATAGATAGATAGATAGATAGATAGATAGATAGATAGATAGATAGATAGAAAAGGTTTGAAGATAGATAGATAGATAGATAGATAGATAGATAGATAGATAGATAAGGTTTGAAGATAGATAGATAGATTGATAGATAGATAGATAGATAGATAGATAGATAGATAGATAGATAGATAGATAGATAGATAGATAGATAGATAGATAGATAGATAGATAGATAGAAAAGGTTTGAAGATAGATAGATAGATAGATAGATAGATAGATAGAAAAAGTTTGAAGATAGATAGATAGATAGATAGATAGATAGATAGATAGATAGATAGATAGATAGATAGATAGATAGAAAAGGTTTGAAGATAGATAGATAGATAGATAGATAGATAGATAGATAGATAGATAGATAGATAGATAGAAAGAAAAGGTTTGAAGATAGATAGATAGATAGATAGATAGATAGATAGATAGATAGATAGATAGATAGATAGATAGATAGATAGATAGATAGATAGATAGAAAAGGTTTGAAGATAGATAGATAGATAGATAGATAGATAGATAGATAGATAGATAGATAGATAGATAGAAAGGTTTGAAGATAGATAGATAGATAGATAGATAGATAGATAGATAGATAGTTACCATGTTTCTAGCATGACTAGCATGCGACTAGCATGTTGGTAGCATGATTTTAGTATGATTAGCATGTTGCTAGCATGTTTATAGCATGATTAGCATGTTGTTAGCATGTTTCTAGCATGACTAGCATGCGACTAGCATGTTGCTAGCATGTTGCTAACATGATTAGCATGTTGGTAGCATGTTTCTAGCATGCGACTAGCATGTTGCTAGCATGATTTTAGCATGACTAGCATGCGAATAGCATGTTGCTATCATGTTTCTAGCATGATTAGCATGTTGCTAGCATGTTTCTAGCATGATTAGCATGAGAATAGCATGTTGCTAGCATTTTAGCATGATTAGTAGGATAGATAGATAGATAGATAGATAGATAGATAGATAGATAGATAGATAGATAGAAAAGGTTTGAAGATAGATAGATAGATAGATAGATAGATAGATAGATAGATAGATAGATAGATAGATAGATAGATAGATAGATAGATAGATAGAAAGGTTTGAAGATAGATAGATAGATAGATAGATAGATAGATAGATAGATAGATAGATAGATAGATAGATAGATAGATAGAAAAGGCTTGAAGATAGATAGATAGATAGATAGATAGATAGATAGATAGATAGATAGATAGATAGATAGATAGATAGATAGATAGATAGATAGATAGATAGATAGAAAGGTTTGAAGATAGATAGATAGATAGATAGATAGAAAAGGTTTGAAGATAGATAGATAGATAGATAGATAGATAGATAGATAGATAGATAGATAGATAGATAGATAGATAGATAGATAGATAGATAGATAGAAAGGTTTGAAGATAGATAGATAGATAGATAGATAGATAGATAGATAGATAGATAGATAGATAGATAGATAGATAGATAGAAAAGGCTTGAAGATAGATAGATAGATAGATAGATAGATAGATAGATAGATAGATAGATAGATAGATAGATAGATAGATAGATAGATAGATAGATAGATAGATAGATAGATAGATAGATAGATAGAAAGGTTTGAAGATAGATAGATAGATAGATAGATAGAAAAGGTTTGAAGATAGATAGATAGATAGATAGATAGATAGATAGATAGATAGATAGATAGATAGATAGATAGATAGATAGATAGATAGATAGATAGATAGATAGATAGATAGATAGAAAAGGTTTGAAGATAGATAGATAGATAGATAGATAGATAGATAGATAGATAGATAGATAGATAGATAGATAGATAGATAGATAGAAAGAAAAGGTTTGAAGATAGATAGATAGATAGATAGATAGATAGATAGATAGATAGATAGATAGATAGATAGATAGATAGATAGATAGATAGATAGATAGAAAAGGTTTGAAGATAGATAGATAGATAGATAGATAGATAGATAGATAGATAGATAGATAGATAGATAGATAGATAGATAGATAGATAGATAGATAGATAGATAGAAAAGGTTTGAAGATAGATAGATAGATAGATAGATAGATAGATAGATAGATAGATAGATAGATAGATAGATAGATAGATATATAGATAGATAGATAGATAGAAAAGGTTTGAAGATAGATAGATAGATAGATAGATAGATAGATAGATAGATAGATAGATAGATAGATAGATAGATAGATAGATAGATAGAAAAGGTTTGAAGATAGATAGATAGATAGATAGATAGATAGATAGATAGATAGATAGATAGATAGATAGATAGATAGATAGATAGATAGATAGATAGATAGAAAGGTTTGAAGATAGATAGATAGATAGAAAAGGTTTGAAGATAGATAGATAGATAGATAGATAGATAGATAGATAGATAGATAGATAGATAGACAGATAGATAGATAGTTACCATGTTTCTAGCATGACTAGCATGCGACTAGCATGTTGGTAGCATGTTTATAGCATGATTAGCATGTTGTTAGCATGTTTCTAGCATGACTAGCATGCGACTAGAATGTTGCTAGCATGTTGCTAACATGATTAGCATGTTGCTAGCATGTTTCTAGCATGATTAGCATGAGACTAGCATGTTGCTAGCATTTTAGCATGATTAGCATATTAGTAGGATAGATAGATAGATAGATAGATAGATAGATAGATAGATAGATAGATAGATAGAAAAGGTTTGAAGATAGATAGATAGATAGATAGATAGATAGATAGATAGATAGATAGATAGATAGATAGAAAGGTTTGAAGATAGATAGATAGATAGATAGATAGATAGATAGATAGATAGATAGATAGATAGATAGATAGATAGATAGATAGATAGATAGATAGATAGATAGAAAAGGTTTAAAGATAGATAGATAGATAGATAGATAGATAGATAGATAGATAGATAGATAGATAGATAGATAGATAGAAAAGGTTTGAAGAAAGATAGATAGATAGATAGATAGATAGATAGATAGATAGATAGATAGATAGGTTTGAAGTTAGATAGATCTAGCATGCGACTAGCATGTTGCTAGCATGTTGCTAACATGATTAGCATGTTGCTAGCATGTTTCTAGCATGCGACTAGCATGTTGCTAGCATGATTTTAGCATGACTAGCATGCGAATAGCATGTTGCTATCATGTTTCTAGCATGATTAGCATGTTGCTAGCATGTTTCTAGCATGATTAGCATGAGACTAGCATGTTGCTAGCATTTTAGCATGATTAGCATATTAGTAGGATAGATAGATAGATAGATAGATAGATAGATAGATAGATAGATAGATAGATAGATAGATAGATAGATAGATAGATAGAAAAGGTTTGAAGATAGATAGATAGATAGATAGATAGATAGATAGATAGATAGATAGATAGATAGATAGATAGATAGATAGATAGATAGATAGATAGATAGAAAAAGTTTGAAGATAGATAGATAGATAGATAGATAGATAGATAGATAGATAGATAGATAGATAGATAGATAGATAGAAAAGGTTTGAAGATAGATAGATAGATAGATAGATAGATAGATAGATAGATAGATAGATAGATAGATAGAAAGGTTTGAAGATAGATAGATAGATAGATAGATAGATAGATAGATAGATAGATAGATAGATAGATAGATAGATAGATAGATAGATAGATAGATAGAAAAGGTTTAAAGATAGATAGATAGATAGATAGATAGATAGATAGATAGATAGATAGATAGATAGATAGATAGATAGATAGATAGAAAAGGTTTGAAGATAGATAGATAGATAGATAGATAGATAGATAGATAGATAGATAGATAGATAGATAGATAGATAGATAGATAGGTTTGAAGTTAGATAGATCTAGCATGCGACTAGCATGTTGCTAGCATGTTGCTAACATGATTAGCATGTTGCTAGCATGTTTCTAGCATGCGACTAGCATGTTGCTAATATGATTTTAGCATGACTAGCATGCGAATAGCATGTTGCTATCATGTTTCTAGCATGATTAGCATGTTTCTAGCATGATTAGCATGAGACTAGCATGTTGCTAGCATTTTAGCATGATTAGCATATTAGTAGGATAGATAGATAGATAGATAGATAGATAGATAGAAAAGGTTTGAAGATAGATAGATAGATAGATAGATAGATAGATAGATAGATAGATAGATAGATAGATAGATAGATAGATAGATAGAAAAAGTTTGAAGATAGATAGATAGATAGATAGATAGATAGATAGATAGATAGATAGATAGATAGATAGATAGATAGATAGATAGATAGAAAAGGTTTGAAGATAGATAGATAGATAGATAGATAGATAGATAGATAGATAGATAGATAGATAGATAGATAGATAGATAGATAGAAAGGTTTGAAGATAGATAGATAGAAAAGGTTTGAAGATAGATAGATAGATAGATAGATAGATAGATAGATAGATAGATAGATAGATAGATAGATAGATAGATAGTTACCATGTTTCTAGCATGACTAGCATGCGACTAGCATGTTGGTAGCATGTTTATAGCATTATTAGCATGTTGTTAGCATGTTTTAGCATGCGACTAGCATGTTGCTAGCATGTTGCTAGCATGATTAGCATGTTGCTAGCATGTTTCTAGCATGATTAGCATGAGACTAGCATGTTGCTAGCATTTTAGCATGATTAGCATATTAGTAGGATAGATAGATAGATAGATAGATAGATAGATAGATAGAAAAGGTTTGAAGATAGATAGATAGATAGATAGATAGATAGATAGATAGATAGATAGATAGATAGATAGATAGATAGATAGATAGATAGATAGAAAGAAAAGGTTTGAAGATAGATAGATAGATAGATAGATAGATAGATAGATAGATAGATAGATAGATAGATAGATAGATAGATAGATAGATAGATAGATAGAAAAGGTTTGAAGATAGATAGATAGATAGATAGAAAGATAGATAGATAGATAGATAGATAGATAGATAGATAGATAGATAGATAGATAGATAGATAGATAGATAGAAAGGTTTGAAGATAGATAGATAGATAGATAGATAGATAGATAGATAGATAGATAGATAGATAGATAGATAGTTACCATGTTTCTAGCATGACTAGCATGCGACTAGCATGTTGGTAGCATGATTTTAGTATGATTAGCATGTTGCTAGCATGTTTATAGCATGATTAGCATGTTGTTAGCATGTTTCTAGCATGACTAGCATGCGACTAGCATGTTGCTAGCATGTTGCTAACATGATTAGCATGTTGGTAGCATGTTTCTAGCATGCGACTAGCATGTTGCTAGCATGATTTTAGCATGACTAGCATGCGAATAGCATGTTGCTATCATGTTTCTAGCATGATTAGCATGTTGCTAGCATGTTTCTAGCATGATTAGCATGAGAATAGCATGTTGCTAGCATTTTAGCATGATTAGTAGGATAGATAGATAGATAGATAGATAGATAGATAGATAGATAGATAGAAAAGGTTTGAAGATAGATAGATAGATAGATAGATAGATAGATAGATAGATAGATAGATAGATAGATAGATAGATAGATAGATAGATAGATAGATAGATAGATAGATAGATAGAAAGGTTTGAAGATAGATAGATAGATAGATAGATAGATAGATAGATAGATAGATAGATAGATAGATAGATAGATAGATAGATAGATAGATAGATAGATAGATAGATAGATAGATAGATAGATAGATAGAAAAGGCTTGAAGATAGATAGATAGATAGATAGATAGATAGATAGATAGATAGATAGATAGATAGATAGATAGATAGATAGATAGATAGATAGATAGATAGATAGATAGATAGATAGATAGATAGATAGATAGAAAGGTTTGAAGATAGATAGATAGATAGATAGATCGATAGATAGATAGATAGATAGATAGATAGATAGATAGATAGATAGATAGATAGATAGATAGAAAAGGCTTGAAGATAGATAGATAGATAGATAGATAGATAGATAGATAGATAGATAGATAGATAGATAGATAGATAGAAAGGTTTGAAGATAGATAGATAGATAGATAGATAGAAAAGGTTTGAAGATAGATAGATAGATAGATAGATAGATAGATAGATAGATAGATAGATAGATAGATAGATAGATAGATAGATAGATAGAAAGGTTTGAAGATAGATAGATAGATAGATAGATAGATAGATAGATAGATAGATAGATAGATAGATAGATAGATAGATAGAAAAGGTTTAAAGATAGATAGATAGATAGATAGATAGATAGATAGATAGATAGATAGATAGATAGATAGAAAAGGTTTGAAGATAGATAGATAGATAGATAGATAGATAGATAGATAGATAGATAGATAGATAGGTTTGAAGTTAGATAGATCTAGCATGCGACTAGCATGTTGCTAGCATGTTGCTAACATGATTAGCATGTTGCTAGCATGCGACTAGCATGTTGCTAGCATGATTTTAGCATGACTAGCATGCGAATAGCATGTTGCTATCATGTTTCTAGCATGATTAGCATGTTTCTAGCATGATTAGCATGAGACTAGCATGTTGCTAGCATTTTAGCATGATTAGCATATTAGTAGGATAGATAGATAGATAGATAGATAGATAGATAGATAGATAGAAAAGGTTTGAAGATAGATAGATAGATAGATAGATAGATAGATAGATAGATAGATAGA
>NC_081780.1:20391071-20426071 GCF_963082965.1 Carassius carassius | reverse complement strand
GATAGATAGATAGATAGAAAAGGTTTAAAGATAGATAGATAGATAGATAGATAGATAGATAGATAGATAGATAGATAGATAGATAGATAGATAGATAGATAGATAGAAAAGGTTTGAAGAAAGATAGATAGATAGATAGATAGATAGATAGATAGATAGATAGATAGGTTTGAAGTTAGATAGATCTAGCATGCGACTAGCATGTTGCTAGCATGTTGCTAACATGATTAGCATGTTGCTAGCATGTTTCTAGCATGCGACTAGCATGTTGCTAGCATGATTTTAGCATGACTAGCATGCGAAAAGCATGTTGCTATCATGTTTCTAGCATGATTAGCATGTTGCTAGCATGTTTCTAGCATGATTAGCATGAGACTAGCATGTTGCTAGCATTTTAGCATGATTAGCATATTAGTAGGATAGATAGATAAATAGATAGATAGATAGATAGATAGATAGATAGATAGATAGATAGATAGATAGATAGATAGATAGATAGATAGATAGATAGATAGAAAAGGTTTGAAGATAGATAGATAGATAGATAGATAGATAGATAGATAGATAGATAGATAGATAGATAGATAGATAGATAGATAGATAGATAGATAGATAGAAAAAGTTTGAAGATAGATAGATAGATAGATAGATAGATAGATAGATAGATAGATAGATAGATAGATAGATAGATAGATAGATAGAAAAGGTTTGAAGATAGATAGATAGATAGATAGATAGATAGATAGATAGATAGATAGATAGATAGATAGAAAGGTTTGAAGATAGATAGATAGATAGATAGATAGATAGATAGATAGATAGATAGATAGATAGATAGATAGATAGAAAAGGTTTAAAGATAAGATAGATAGATAGGTTTGAAGTTAGATAGATCTAGCATGCGACTAGCATGTTGCTAGCATGTTGCTAACATGATTAGCATGTTGCTAGCATGTTTCTAGCATGCGACTAGCATGTTGCTAGCATGATTTTAGCATGACTAGCATGCGAATAGCATGTTGCTATCATGTTTCTAGCATGATTAGCATGTTTCTAGCATGATTAGCATGAGACTAGCATGTTGCTAGCATTTTAGCATGATTAGCATATTAGTAGGATAGATAGATAGATAGATAGATAGATAGATAGATAGATAGATAGATAGATAGATAGATAGAAAAGGTTTGAAGATAGATAGATAGATAGATAGATAGATAGATAGATAGATAGATAGATAGATAGATAGATAGATAGATAGATAGAAAAAGTTTGAAGATAGATAGATAGATAGATAGATAGATAGAAAAGGTTTGAAGATAGATAGATAGATAGATAGATAGATAGATAGATAGATAGATAGATAGATAGATAGTTACCATGTTTCTAGCATGACTAGCATGCGACTAGCATGTTGGTAGCATGTTTATAGCATGATTAGCATGTTGTTAGCATGTTTCTAGCATGACTAGCATGCGACTAGCATGTTGCTAGCATGTTGCTAACATGATTAGCATGTTGCTAGCATGTTTCTAGCATGATTAGCATGAGACTAGCATGTTGCTAGCATTTTAGCATGATTAGCATATTAGTAGGATAGATAGATAGATAGATAGATAGATAGATAGATAGATAGATAGATAGATAGAAAAGGTTTGAAGATAGATAGATAGATAGATAGATAGATAGATAGATAGATAGATAGATAGATAGATAGATAGATAGATAGATAGATAGATAGATAGATAGATAAGGTTTGAAGATAGATAGATAGATAGATAGATAGATAGATAGATAGATAGATAGATAGATAGATAGATAGTTACCATGTTTCTAGCATGACTAGCATGCGACTAGCATGTTGGTTGCATGATTTTAGTATGATTAGCATGTTGCTATCATGTTTCTAGCATGATTAGCATGTTGCTAGCATGTTTCTAGCATGATTAGCATGAGAATAGCATGTTGCTATCATTTTAGCATGATTAGCATATTAGTAGGATAGATAGATAGATAGATAGATAGATAGATAGATAGATAGATAGATAGATAGATAGATAGATAGATAGATAGATAGAAAAGGTTTGAAGATAGATAGATAGATAGATAGATAGATAGATAGATAGATAGATAGATAGATAGATAGATAGTTACCATGTTTCTAGCATGACTAGCATGCGACTAGCATGTTGGTAGCATGATTTTAGTATGATTAGCATGTTGCTAGCATGTTTATAGCATGATTAGCATGTTGTTAACATGTTTCTAGCATGACTAGCATGCGACTAGCATGTTGCTAGCATGTTGCTAACATGATTAGCATGTTGCTAGCATGTTTCTAGCATGATTAGCATGAGAATAGCATGTTGCTAGCATTTTAGCATGATTAGCATATTAGTAGGATAGATAGATAGATAGATAGATAGATAGATAGATAGATAGATAGATAGATAGATAGATAGATAGATAGATAGATAGATAGATAGATAGATAGAAAAGGTTTGAAGATAGATAGATAGATAGATAGATAGATAGATAGATAGATAGATAGATAGATAGATAGATAGATAGATAGATAGATAGATAGATAGATAGATAGGTTTGAAGTTAGATAGATAGAAAAGGTTTGAAGATAGATATATAGATAGATAGATAGATAGAAAAGGTTTGAAGATAGATAGATAGATAGATAGATAGATAGATAGATAGATAGATAGATAGATAGATAGTTACCATGTTTCTAGCATGACTAGCATGCGACTAGCATGTTGGTAGCATGATTTTAGTATGATTAGCATGTTGCTAGCATGTTTATAGCATGATTAGCATGTTGTTAGCATGTTTCTAGCATGACTAGCATGCGACTAGCATGTTGCTAGCATGTTGCTAACATGATTAGCATGTTGCTAGCATGTTTCTAGCATGATTAGCATGAGACTAGCATGTTGCTAGCATTTTAGCATGATTAGCATATTAGTAGGATAGATAGATAGATAGATAGATAGATAGATAGATAGATAGATAGATAGATAGATAGATAGATAGATAGATAGATAGATAGATAGAAAAGGTTTGAAGATAGATAGATAGATAGATAGATAGATAGATAGATAGATAGATAGATAGATAGATAGATAGATAAGGTTTGAAGATAGATAGATAGATAGATAGATAGATAGATAGATAGATAGATAGATAGATAGAAAAAGTTTGAAGATAGATAGATAGATAGATAGATAGATAGATAGATAGATAGATAGATAGATAGATAGATAGATAGATAGATAGATAGATAGATAGATAGATAGATAGATAGAAAAAGTTTGAAGATAGATAGATAGATAGATAGATAGATAGATAGATAGATAGATAGATAGATAGATAGATAGATAGATAGATAGATAGATAGATAGATAGATAGATAGAAAAGGTTTGAAGATAGATAGATAGATAGATAGATAGATAGATAGATAGATAGATAGATAGATAGATAGATAGATAGATAGATAGATAGATAGAAAAGGTTTGAAGATAGATAGATAGATAGATAGATAGATAGATAGATAGATAGATAGATAGATAGAAAAGGTTTGAAGATAGATAGATAGATAGATAGATAGATAGATAGATAGATAGATAGATAGATAGATAGTTACCATGTTTCTAGCATGACTAGCATGCGACTAGCATGTTGGTAGCATGATTTTAGTATGATTAGCATGTTGCTAGCATGTTTATAGCATGATTAGCATGTTGTTAGCATGTTTCTAGCATGACTAGCATGCGACTAGCATGTTGCTAGCATGTTGCTAACATGATTAGCATGTTGCTAGCATGTTTCTAGCATGATTAGCATGAGACTAGCATGTTGCTAGCATTTTAGCATGATTAGCATATTAGTAGGATAGATAGATAGATAGATAGATAGATAGATAGATAGATAGATAGATAGATAGATAGATAGAAAAGGTTTGAAGATAGATAGATAGATAGATAGATAGATAGATAGATAGATAGATAGATAGATAGATAGATAGATAGATAGATAGATAGATAGATAAGGTTTGAAGATAGATAGATAGATAGATAGATAGATAGATAGATAGATAGATAGATAGATAGATAGATAGAAAAGGTTTGAAGATAGATAGATAGATAGATAGATAGATAGATAGATAGATAGATAGATAGATAGATAGATAGATAGAAAAAGTTTGAAGATAGATAGATAGATAGATAGATAGATAGATAGATAGATAGATAGATAGATAGATAGATAGATAGATAGATAGATAGATAGATAGATAGATAGATAGAAAAGGTTTGAAGATAGATAGATAGATAGATAGATAGATAGATAGATAGATAGATAGATAGATAGATAGATAGAAAGAAAAGGTTTGAAGAGAGATAGATAGATAGATAGATAGATAGATAGATAGATAGATAGATAGATAGATAGATAGATAGATAGATAGATAGATAGATAGAAAAGGTTTGAAGATAGATAGATAGATAGATAGATAGATAGATAGATAGATAGATAGATAGATAGATAGATAGATAGATAGAAAGGTTTGAAGATAGATAGATAGATAGATAGATAGATAGATAGATAGATAGATAGATAGATAGATAGATAGATAGATAGATAGATAGATAGATAGTTACCATGTTTCTAGCATGACTAGCATGCGACTAGCATGTTGGTAGCATGATTTTAGTATGATTAGCATGTTGCTAGCATGTTTATAGCATGATTAGCATGTTGTTAGCATGTTTCTAGCATGACTAGCATGCGACTAGCATGTTGCTAGCATGTTGCTAACATGATTAGCATGTTGGTAGCATGTTTCTAGCATGCGACTAGCATGTTGCTAGCATGATTTTAGCATGACTAGCATGCGAATAGCATGTTGCTATCATGTTTCTAGCATGATTAGAATGTTGCTAGCATGTTTCTAGCATGATTAGCATGAGAATAGCATGTTGCTAGCATTTTAGCATGATTAGTAGGATAGATAGATAGATAGATAGATAGATAGATAGATAGATAGATAGATAGATAGATCGATAGAAAAGGTTTGAAGATAGATAGATAGATAGATAGATAGATAGATAGATAGATAGATAGATAGATAGATAGATAGATAGATAGATAGATAGATAGATAGATAGATAGATAGAAAGGTTTGAAGATAGATAGATAGATAGATAGATAGATAGATAGATAGATAGATAGATAGATAGATAGATAGATAGAAAAGGCTTGAAGATAGATAGATAGATAGATAGATAGATAGATAGATAGATAGATAGATAGATAGATAGATAGATAGATAGAAAAGGTTTGAAGATAGATAGATAGATAGATAGATAGATAGATAGATAGATAGATAGATAGATAGATAGATAGATAGATAGATAGATAGATAGATAGATAGATAGATAGATAGATAGATAGATAGATAGAAAAGGTTTGAAGATAGATAGATAGATAGATAGATAGATAGATAGATAGATAGATAGATAGATAGATAGATAGATAGATAGATAGATAGATAGAAAGAAAAGGTTTGAAGATAGATAGATAGATAGATAGATAGATAGATAGATAGATAGATAGATAGATAGATAGATAGATAGATAGATAGATAGATAGATAGATAGATAGATAGATAGAAAAGGTTTGAAGATAGATAGATAGATAGATAGATAGATAGATAGATAGATAGATAGAAAAGGTTTGAAGATAGATAGATAGATAGATAGATAGATAGATAGATAGATAGATAGATAGATAGATAGATAGATAGATAGATAGATAGATAGATAGATAGATAGAAAAGGTTTGAAGATAGATAGATAGATAGATAGATAGATAGATAGATAGATAGATAGATAGATAGATAGATAGATAGATAGATAGATAGATAGATAGATAGATAAGGTTTAAAGATAGATAGATAGATAGATAGATAGATAGATAGATAGATAGATAGATAGATAGATAGATAGATAGATAGATAGATAGATAGATAGATAGATAGATAGAAAAGGTTTGAAGATAGATAGATAGATAGATAGATAGATAGATAGATAGATAGATAGATAGATAGATAGATAGATAGATAGATAGATAGATAGATAGATAGATAGATAGATAGATAGATAGATAGAAAAGGTTTGAAGATAGATAGATAGATAGATAGATAGATAGATAGATAGATAGATAGATAGATAGATAGATAGATAGATAGATAGATAGAAAAGGTTTGAAGATAGATAGATAGATAGATAGATAGATAGATAGATAGATAGATAGATAGATAGATAGATAGATAGATAGATAGATAGATAGATAGATAGATAGATAGATAGAAAAGGTTTGAAGATAGATAGATAGATAGATAGATAGATAGATAGATAGATAGATAGATAGATAGATAGATAGATAGATAGATAGAAAGAAAAGGTTTGAAGATAGATAGATAGATAGATAGATAGATAGATAGATAGATAGATAGATAGATAGATAGATAGATAGATAGATAGATAGAAAAGGTTTGAAGATAGATAGATAGATAGATAGATAGATAGATAGATAGATAGATAGATAGATAGATAGATAGATAGATAGATAGATAGATAGATATATAGATAGATAGATAGATAGAAAAGGTTTGAAGATAGATAGATAGATAGATAGATAGATAGATAGATAGATAGATAGATAGATAGATAGATAGATAGATAGATAGATAGATAGATAGATAGATAGATAGATAGATAGAAAGAAAAGGTTTGAAGATAGATAGATAGATAGATAGATAGATAGATAGATAGATAGATAGATAGATAGATAGATAGATAGATAGATAGATAGATAGATAGATAGATAGATAGATAGATAGATAGATAGAAAAGGTTTGAAGATAGATAGATAGATAGATAGATAGATAGATAGATAGATAGATAGATAGATAGATAGATAGATAGATAGATAGATAGAAAAGGTTTGAAGATAGATAGATAGATAGATAGATAGATAGATAGATAGATAGATAGATAAGGTTTAAAGATAGATAGATAGATAGATAGATAGATAGATAGATAGATAGATAGATAGATAGATAGATAGATAGATAGATAGATAGATAGATAGATAGATAGATAGAAAAGGTTTGAAGATAGATAGATAGATAGATAGATAGATAGATAGATAGATAGATAGATAGATAGATAGATAGATAGATAGATAGATAGATAGATAGATAGAAAAGGTTTGAAGATAGATAGATAGATAGATAGATAGATAGATAGATAGATAGATAGATAGATAGATAGATAGATAGATAGATAGATAGAAAAGGTTTGAAGATAGATAGATAGATAGATAGATAGATAGATAGATAGATAGATAGATAGATAGATAGATAGATAGATAGATAGATAGATAGATAGATAGATAGATAGATAGATAGATAGATAGAAAGGTTTGAAGATAGATAGATAGATAGATAGATAGATAGAAAAGGTTTGAAGATAGATAGATAGATAGATAGATAGATAGATAGATAGATAGATAGATAGAAAAGGTTTGAAGATAGATAGATAGATAGATAGATAGATAGATAGATAGATAGATAGATAGATAGATAGATAGATAGATAGATAGATAGATAGATAGAAAGAAAAGGTTTGAAGATAGATAGATAGATAGATAGATAGATAGATAGATAGATAGATAGATAGATAGATAGATAGATAGATAGATAGATAGATAGATAGATAGATAGATAGATAGATAGATAGATAGATAGATAGAAAGGTTTGAAGATAGATAGATAGATAGATAGATAGATAGATAGATAGATAGATAGATAGATAGATAGATAGATAGATAGATAGATAGATAGATAGAAAAGGTTTGAAGATAGATAGATAGATAGATAGATAGATAGATAGATAGATAGATAGATAGATAGATAGATAGATAGATAGATAGATAGATAGATAGATAGATAGATAGATAGATAGATAGATAGATAGATAGATAGATAGATAGATAGATAGATAGATAGATAGATAGAAAAGGTTTGAAGATAGATAGATAGATAGATAGATAGATAGATAGATAGATAGATAGATAGATAGATAGAAAAGGTTTGAAGATAGATAGATAGATAGATAGATAGATAGATAGATAGATAGATAGATAGATAGATAGATAGATAGAAAAGGTTTGAAGATAGATAGATAGATAGATAGATAGATAGATAGATAGATAGATAGATAGATAGATAGATAGATAGATAGATAGATAGATAGATAGATAGATAGATAGATAAGGTTTAAAGATAGATAGATAGATAGATAGATAGATAGATAGATAGATAGATAGATAGATAGATAGATAGATAGATAGATAGATAGATAGATAGAAAAGGTTTGAAGATAGATAGATAGATAGATAGATAGATAGATAGATAGATAGATAGATAGATAGATAGATAGATAGATAGATAGATAGATAGATAGATAGAAAGGTTTGAAGATAGATAGATAGATAGAAAAGGTTTGAAGATAGATAGATAGATAGATAGATAGATAGATAGATAGATAGATAGATAGATAGATAGATAGATAGATAGATAGAAAAGGTTTGAAGATAGATAGATAGATAGATAGATAGATAGATAGATAGAAAAGGTTTGAAGATAGATAGATAGATAGATAGATAGATAGATAGATAGATAGATAGATAGATAGATAGATAGATAGATAGATAGATAGATAGATAGATAGATAGATAGATAGGTTAGATAAGGATAGATAGATAGATAGATAGATAGATAGATAGATAGATAGATAGATAGATAGATAGATAGATAGATAGATAGATAGATAGATAGATAGATAGATAGATAGATAGATAGATAGATAGAAAGGTTTGAAGATAGATAGATAGATAGATAGATAGATAGAAAAGGATTGAAGATAGATAGATAGATAGATAGATAGATAGATAAGGTTTGAAGATAGATAGATAGATAGATAGATAGATAGATAGATAGATAGATAGATAGATAGATAGATAGATAGAAAAAGTTTGAAGATAGATAAGAAGATAGTTATCTTAGGATATAGGGATAGATAGATAGATAGATAGATAGATAGATAGATAGATAGATAGATAGATAGATAGATAGATAGATAGATAGATAAATAGATAGATAGATAGATAGATAGAAAAGTTTGAAGATAGATAGATAGATAGATAGATAGATAGATAGATAGATAGATAGATAGATAGATAGATAGATAGATAGAAAGAAAAGGTTTGAAGATAGATAGATAGATAGATAGATAGATAGATAGATAGATAGATAGATAGATAGATAGATAGATAGATAGATAGATAGATAGAAAAGGTTTGAAGATAGATAGATAGATAGATAGATAGATAGATAGATAGATAGAAAGGTTTGAAGATAGATAGATAGATAGATAGATAGATAGATAGATAGATAGATAGATAGATAGATAGATAGATAGATAGATAGATAGATAGATAGAAAAGGTTTGAAGATAGATAGATAGATAGATAGATAGATAGATAGATAGATAGATAGATAGATAGATAGATAGATAGATAGATAGATAGATAGATAGATAGATAGAAAAGGTTTGAAGATAGATAGATAGATAGATAGATAGATAGATAGATAGATAGATAGATAGATAGATAGATAGATAGATAGATAGATAGAAAGGTTTGAAGATAGATAGATAGATAGATAGATAGATAGATAGTTACCATGTTTCTAGCATGACTAGCATGCGACTAGCATGTTGGTAGCATGATTTTAGTATGATTAGCATGTTGCTAGCATGTTTATAGCATGATTAGCATGTTGTTAGCATGTTTCTAGCATGACTAGCATGCGACTAGCATGTTGCTAGCATTTTGCTAACATGATTAGCATGTTGGTAGCATGTTTCTAGGATGCGACTAGCATGTTGCTAGCATGATTAGCATGACTAGCATGCGAATAGCATGTTGCTATCATGTTTCTAGCATGATTAGCATGTTGCTAGCATGTTTCTAGCATGATTAGCATGAGAATAGCATGTTGCTAGCATTTTAGCATGATTAGTAGGATAGATAGATAGATAGATAGATAGATAGATAGATAGATAGATAGATAGATAGATAGATAGATAGATAGATAGATAGATAGATAGATAGATAGATAGATAGATAGATAGAAAGGTTTGAAGATAGATAGATAGATAGATAGATAGATAGATAGAAAAGGATTGAAGATAGATAGATAGATAGATAGATAGATAAGGTTTGAAGATAGATAGATAGATAGATAGATAGATAGATAGATAGATAGATAGATAGATAGATAGATAGATAGATAGATAGATAGATAGATAGAAAAAGTTTGAAGATAGATAGATAGATAGATAGATAGATAGATAGATAGATAGATAGATAGATAGATAGAAAAAGTTTGAAGATAGATAGATAGATAGATAGATAGATAGATAGATAGATAGATAGATAGATAGATAGATAGATAGATAGATAGATAGATAGATAGAAAGAAAAGGTTTGAAGATAGATAGATAGATAGATAGATAGATAGATAGATAGATAGATAGAAAAGGTTTGAAGATAGATAGATAGATAGATAGATAGATAGATAGATAGATAGATAGATAGATAGATAGATAGATAGATAGATAGATAGATAGATAGAAAGGTTTGAAGATAGATAGATAGATAGATAGATAGATAGATAGATAGATAGAAAAGGTTTGAAGATAGATAGATAGATAGATAGATAGATAGATAGATAGATAGATAGATAGATAGATAGATAGAAAAGGTTTGAAGATAGATAGATAGATAGATAGATAGATAGATAGATAGATAGATAGATAGATAGATAGATAGATAGATAGATAGATAGATAGATAGATAGATAGAAAGGTTTGAAGATAGATAGATAGATAGATAGATAGATAGATAGATAGATAGATAGATAGTTACCATGTTTCTAGCATGACTAGCATGCGACTAGCATGTTGGTAGCATGATTTTAGTATGATTAGCATGTTGCTAGCATGTTTATAGCATGATTAGCATGTTGTTAGCATGTTTCTAGCATGACTAGCATGCGACTAGCATGTTGCTAGCATTTTGCTAACATGATTAGCATGTTGGTAGCATGATTCTAGCATGCGACTAGCATGTTGCTAGCATGATTTTAGCATGACTAGCATGCGAATAGCATGTTGCTATCATGTTTCTAGCATGATTAGCATGTTGCTAGCATGTTTCTAGCATGATTAGCATGAGAATAGCATGTTGCTAGCATTTTAGCATGATTAGTAGGATAGATAGATAGATAGATAGATAGATAGATAGATAGATAGATAGAAAAGGTTTGAAGATAGATAGATAGATAGATAGATAGATAGATAGATAGTTACCATGTTTCTAGCATGACTAGCATGCGACTAGCATGTTGGTAGCATGATTTTAGTATGATTAGCAGGTTGCTAGCATGTTTATAGCATGATTAGCATGTTGTTAGCATGTTTCTAGCATGACTAGCATGCGACTAGCATGTTGCTAGCATGTTGCTAACATGATTAGCATGTTGCTAGCATGTTTCTAGCATGATTAGCATGAGACTAGCATGTTGCTAGCATTTTAGCATGATTAGAATATTAGTAGGATAGATAGATAGATAGATAGATAGATAGATAGATAGATAGATAGATAGATAAGGTTTGAAGATAGATAGATAGATAGATAGATAGATAGATAGATAGATAGATAGATAGATAGATAGATAGATAGATAGATAGATAGATAGATAGATAGATAGAAAAAGTTTGAAGATAGATAGATAGATAGATAGATAGATAGATAGATAGATAGATAGATAGATAGATAGAAAAGGTTTGAAGATAGATAGATAGATAGATAGATAGATAGATAGATAGATAGATAGATAGATAGATAGATAGATAGATAGATAGATAGATAGATAGATAGATAGATAGAAAGAAAAGGTTTGAAGATAGATAGATAGATAGATAGATAGATAGATAGATAGATAGATAGATAGATAGATAGATAGATAGATAGATAGATAGATAGATAGAAAAGGTTTGAAGATAGATAGATAGATAGATAGATAGATAGATAGATAGATAGATAGATAGATAGATAGATAGATAGATAGATAGATAGATAGATAGATAGATAGAAAATGTTTGAAGATAGATAGATAGATAGATAGATAGATAGATAGATAGATAGATAGATAGATAGATAGATAGATAGATAGATAGATAGATAAGGTTTGAAGATAGATAGATAGATAGATAGATAGATAGATAGATAGAAAAAGTTTGAAGATAGATAGATAGATAGATAGATAGATAGATAGATAGATAGATAGATAGATAGATAGATAGATAGATAGATAGATAGATAGATAGATAGATAGATAGAAAAAGTTTGAAGATAGATAGATAGATAGATAGATAGATAGATAGATAGATAGATAGATAGATAGAAAGAAAAGGTTTGAAGATAGATAGATAGATAGATAGATAGATAGATAGATAGATAGATAGATAGATAGATAGATAGATAGAAAAGGTTTGAAGATAGATAGATAGATAGATAGATAGATAGATAGATAGATAGATAGATAGATAGATAGATAGATAGATAGATAGAAAGGTTTGAAGATAGATAGATAGATAGATAGATAGATAGATAGATAGATAGATAGATAGATAGATAGATAGATAGATAGATAGATAGATAGATAGATAGATAGATAGATAGATAGATAGAAAAGGTTTGAAGATAGATAGATAGATAGATAGATAGATAGATAGATAGATAGATAGATAGATAGATAGATAGATAGATAGATAGATAGATAGATAGAAAAGGTTTGAAGATAGATAGATAGATAGATAGATAGATAGATAGATAGATAGATAGATAGAAAGGTTTGAAGATAGATAGATAGATAGATAGATAGATAGATAGATAGATAGATAGATAGATAGATAGATAGATAGATAGATAGTTACCATGTTTCTAGCATGACTAGCATGCGACTAGCATGTTGGTAGCATGATTTTAGTATGATTAGCATGTTGCTAGCATGTTTATAGCATGATTAGCATGTTGTTAGCATGTTTCTAGCATGACTAGCATGCGACTAGCATGTTGCTAGCATTTTGCTAACATGATTAGCATGTTGGTAGCATGTTTCTAGCATGCGACTAGCATGTTGCTAGCATGATTTTAGCATGACTAGCATGCGAATAGCATGTTGCTATCATGTTTCTAGCATGATTAGCATGTTGCTAGCATGTTTCTAGCATGATTAGCATGAGAATAGCATGTTGCTAGCATTTTAGCATGATTAGTAGGATAGATAGATAGATAGATAGATAGATAGATAGATAGATAGATAGATAGATAGATAGATAGATAGATAGATAGATAGATAGATAGAAAGGTTTGAAGATAGATAGATAGATAGATAGATAGAAAAGGATTGAAGATAGATAGATAGATAGATAGATAGATAAGGTTTGAAGATAGATAGATAGATAGATAGATAGATAGATAGATAGATAGATAGATAGATAGATAGATAGATAGATAGATAGACAGATAGATAGATAGATAGATAGATAGATAGATAGATAGATAGATAGATAGATAGATAGATAGATAGAAAAAGTTTGAAGATAGATAGATAGATAGATAGATAGATAGATAGAAAAAGTTTGAAGATAGATAGATAGATAGATAGATAGATAGATAGATAGATAGATAGATAGATAGATAGATAGATAGAAAAGGTTTGAAGATAGATAGATAGATAGATAGATAGATAGATAGATAGATAGATAGATAGATAGATAGATAGATAGATAGATAGATAGATAGATAGATAGAAAAGGTTTGAAGATAGATAGATAGATAGATAGATAGATAGATAGATAGATAGATAGATAGATAGATAGATAGATAGATAGATAGATAGATAGATAGATAGAAAGGTTTGAAGATAGATAGATAGATAGATAGATAGATAGATAGATAGATAGATAGATAGATAGAAAAGGTTTGAAGATAGATAGATAGATAGATAGATAGATAGATAGATAGATAGATAGATAGATAGATAGATAGATAGATAGATAGATAGATAGATAGATAGATAGATAGATAGAAAAGGTTTGAAGATAGATAGATAGATAGATAGATAGATAGATAGATAGATAGATAGATAGATAGATAGATAGATAGATAGATAGAAAGGTTTGAAGATAGATAGATAGATAGATAGATAGATAGATAGATAGATAGATAGATAGATAGATAGATAGATAGATAGATAGATAGATAGATAGTTACCATGTTTCTAGCATGACTAGCATGCGACTAGCATGTTGGTAGCATGATTTTAGTATGATTAGCATGTTGCTAGCATGTTTATAGCATGATTAGCATGTTGTTAGCATGTTTCTAGCATGACTAGCATGCGACTAGCATGTTGCTAGCATTTTGCTAACATGATTAGCATGTTGGTAGCATGATTCTAGCATGCGACTAGCATGTTGCTAGCATGATTTTAGCATGACTAGCATGCGAATAGCATGTTGCTATCATGTTTCTAGCATGATTAGCATGTTGCTAGCATGTTTCTAGCATGATTAGCATGAGAATAGCATGTTGCTAGCATTTTAGCATGATTAGTAGGATAGATAGATAGATAGATAGATAGATAGATAGATAGATAGATAGATAGATAGATAGATAGATAGAAAAGGTTTGAAGATAGATAGATAGATAGATAGATAGATAGATAGATAGATAGTTACCATGTTTCTAGCATGACTAGCATGCGACTAGCATGTTGGTAGCATGATTTTAGTATGATTAGCAGGTTGCTAGCATGTTTATAGCATGATTAGCATGTTGTTAGCATGTTTCTAGCATGACTAGCATGCGACTAGCATGTTGCTAGCATGTTGCTAACATGATTAGCATGTTGCTAGCATGTTTCTAGCATGATTAGCATGAGACTAGCATGTTGCTAGCATTTTAGCATGATTAGAATATTAGTAGGATAGATAGATAGATAGATAGATAGATAGATAGATAGATAGATAGATAGATAGATAGATAGATAGATAGATAGATAGATAGATAGATAGATAAGGTTTGAAGATAGATAGATAGATAGATAGATAGATAGATAGATAGATAGATAGATAGATAGATAGATAGATAGATAGATAGATAGATAGATAGATAGATAGATAGAAAAAGTTTGAAGATAGATAGATAGATAGATAGATAGATAGATAGATAGAAAAGGTTTGAAGATAGATAGATAGATAGATAGATAGATAGATAGATAGATAGATAGATAGATAGATAGATAGATAGATAGATAGATAGATAGAAAGAAAAGGTTTGAAGATAGATAGATAGATAGATAGATAGATAGATAGATAGATAGATAGATAGATAGATAGATAGATAGAAAAGGTTTGAAGATAGATAGATAGATAGATAGATAGATAGATAGATAGATAGATAGATAGATAGATAGATAGATAGATAGATAGATAGATAGATAGATAGATAGAAAAGGTTTGAAGATAGATAGATAGATAGATAGATAGATAGATAGATAGATAGATAGATAGATAGATAGATAGATAGATAGATAGATAGATAGATAGATAGATAGATAGATAGATAGATAGAAAGGTTTGAAGATAGATAGATAGATAGAAAAGGTTTGAAGATAGATAGATAGATAGATAGATAGATAGATAGATAGATAGATAGATAGATAGATAGATAGATAGATAGAAAAGGTTTGAAGATAGATAGATAGATAGATAGATAGATAGATAGATAGATAGATAGATAGATAGATAGATAGATAGATAGATAGATAGAAAAGGTTTGAAGATAGATAGATAGATAGATAGATAGATAGATATATAGATAGATAGATAGATAGATAGATAGATAGATAGATAGATAGATAGATAGATAGATAGATAGATAGAAAGGTTTGAAGATAGATAGATAGATAGAAAAGGATTGAAGATAGATAGATAGATAGATAGATAGATAGATAGATAGATAGATAGATAGATAGATAGATAGATAGATAGATAGATAGATAGAAAAGGTTTGAAGATAGATAGATAGATAGATAGATAGATAGATAGATAGATAGATAGATAGAAAGGTTTGAAGATAGATAGATAGATAGATAGATAGATAGATAGATAGATAGATAGATAGATAGATAGATAGATAGATAGATAGATAGATAGATAGAAAAGGTTTGAAGATAGATAGATAGGTAGATAGATAGATAGATAGATAGATAGATAGATAGATAGATAGATAGATAGATAGATAGATAGATAGATAGATAGATAGATAGATAGAAAGGTTTGAAGATAGATAGATAGATAGAAAAGGTTTGAAGATAGATAGATAGATAGATAGATAGATAGATAGATAGATAGATAGATAGATAGATAGATAGATAGATAGATAGATAGATAGAAAAGGTTTGAAGATAGATAGATAGATAGATAGATAGATAGATAGATAGATAGATAGATAGATAGATAGATAGATAGATAGATAGATAGAAAAGGTTTGAAGATAGATAGATAGATAGATAGATAGATAGATAGATAGATAGATAGATAGAAAAGGTTTGAAGATAGATAGATAGATAGATAGATAGATAGATAGATAGAAAAGGGTTGAAGATAGATAGATAGATAGATAGATAGATAGATAGATAGATAGATAGATAGATAGATAGATAGATAGATAGATAGATAGATACATAGATAGATAGATAGAAAAGGTTTGAAGATAGATAGATAGATAGATAGATAGATAGATAGATAGTTACCATGTTTCTAGCATGACTAGCATGCGACTAGCATGTTGGTAGCATGATTTTAGTATGATTAGCATGTTGCTAGCATGTTTATAGCATGATTAGCATGTTGTTAGCATGTTCCTAGCATGACTAGCATGCGACTAGCATGTTGCTAGCATGTTGCTAACATGATTAGCATGTTGCTAGCCTGTTTCTAGCATGCGACTAGCATATTGCTAGCATGATTTTAGCATGACTAGCATGCGAATAGCATGTTGCTATCATGTTTCTAGCATGATTAGCATGAGACTAGCATGTTGCTAGCATTTTAGCATGATTAGCATATTAGTAGGATAGATAGATAGATAGATAGAAAAGGTTTGAAGATAGATAGATAGATAGATAGATAGATAGTTACCATGTTTCTAGCATGACTAGCATGCGACTAGCATGTTGGTTTTATGATTTTAGTATGATTAGCATGTTGCTAGCATGTTTATAGCATGATTAGCATGTTGTTAGCATGTTTCTAGCATGACTAGCATGCGACTAGCATGTTGCTAGCATGTTGCTAACATGATTAGCATGTTGCTAGCATGTTTCTAGCATGCGACTAACATGTTGCTAGCATGATTTTAGCATGACTAGCATGCGAATAGCATGTTGCTATCATGTTTCTAGCATGATTAGCATGTTGCTAGCATGTTTCTAGCATGACTGGCATGAGACTAGCATGTTGCTAGCATTTTAGCATGATTAGCATATTAGTAGGATAGATAGATAGATAGATAGATAGATAGATAGATAGATAGATAGATAGATAGATAGAAAAGGTTTGAAGATAGATAGATAGATAGATAGATAGATAGATAGATAGATAGATAGATAGATAGATAGATAGATAGATAGATAGATAGATAGATAGATAGAAGGTTTGAAGATAGATAGATAGATAGATAGATAGATAGATAGATAGATAGATAGATAGATAGATAGATAGATAGATAGATAGATAGATAGAAGGTTTGAAGATAGATAGATAGATAGATAGATAGATAGATAGATAGATAGATAGATAGATAGATAGATAGATAGATAGATAGATAGATAGATAGATAGATAGATAGAAAAGGTTTGAAGATAGATAGATAGATAGATAGATAGATAGATAGATAGATAGATAGATAGATAGATAGATAGATAGATAGATAGATAGATAGAAAGGTTTGAAGATAGATAGATAGATAGAAAAGGTTTGAAGATAGATAGATAGATAGATAGATAGATAGATAGATAGATAGATAGATAGAAAAGGTTTGAAGATAGATAGATAGATAGATAGATAGATAGATAGATAGATAGATAGATAGATAGATAGATAGATAGATAGATAGATAGATAGAAAAGGTTTGAAGATAGATAGATAGATAGATAGATATATAGATAGATAGATAGATAGATAGATAGATAGATAGATAGATAGATAGATAGATAGATAGATAGATAGATAGATAGATAGAAAGGTTTGAAGATAGATAGATAGATAGAAAAGGATTGAAGATAGATAGATAGATAGATAGATAGATAGATAGATAGATAGATAGATAGATAGATAGATAGATAGATAGATAGATAGAAAGGTTTGAAGATAGATAGATAGATAGAAAAGGATTGAAGATAGATAGATAGATAGATAGATAGATAGAAAAGGTTTGAAGATAGATAGATAGATAGATAGATAGATAGATAGATAGATAGATAGATAGATAGATAGATAGATAGATAGATAGATAGATAGATAGATAGATAGATAGATAGATAGATAGAAAAGGTTTGAAGATAGATAGATAGATAGATAGATAGATAGATAGATAGATAGATAGATAGATAGATAGATAGATAGATAGATAGATAGATAGATAGATAGAAAGGTTTGAAGATAGATAGATAGATAGAAAAGGTTTGAAGATAGATAGATAGATAGATAGATAGATAGATAGATAGAAAAGGTTTGAAGATAGATAGATAGATAGATAGATAGATAGATAGATAGATAGATAGATAGATAGATAGATAGATAGATAGATAGATAGATAGATAGAAAAGGTTTGAAGATAGATAGATAGATATATAGATAGATAGATAGATAGATAGATAGATAGATAGATAGATAGATAGATAGATAGATAGATAGATAGATAGATAGATAGATAGATAGAAAGGTTTGAAGATAGATAGATAGATAGAAAAGGATTGAAGATAGATAGATAGATAGATAGATAGATAGATAGATAGATAGATAGATAGATAGATAGATAGATAGATACATAGATAGATAGATAGAAAAGGTTTGAAGATAGATAGATAGATAGATAGATAGATAGATAGATAGATAGATAGATAGATAGATAGATAGATAGATAGATAGATAGATAGATAGATAGATAGATAGAAAAGGTTTGAAGATAGATAGATAGGTAGATAGATAGATAGATAGATAGATAGATAGATAGATAGATAGATAGATAGATAGATAGATAGATAGATAGATAGATAGATAGATAGATAGATAGATAGATAGATAGATAGATAGATAGAAAGGTTTGAAGATAGATAGATAGATAGAAAAGGTTTGAAGATAGATAGATAGATAGATAGATAGATAGATAGATAGATAGAAAAGGTTTGAAGATAGATAGATAGATAGATAGATAGATAGATAGATAGATAGATAGATAGATAGATAGATAGATAGATAGATAGATAGATAGATAGATAGATAGATAGATAGAAAAGGTTTGAAGATAGATAGATAGATAGATAGATAGATAGATAGATAGATAGATAGATAGATAGATAGATAGATAGATAGATAGAAAAGGTTTGAAGATAGATAGATAGATAGATAGATAGATAGATAGATAGATAGATAGATAGATAGAAAAGGTTTGAAGATAGATAGATAGATAGATAGATAGATAGATAGATAGATAGATAGATAGATAGATAGAAAAGGTTTGAAGATAGATAGATAGATAGATAGATAGATAGATAGATAGATAGATAGATAGATAGTTACCATGTTTCTAGCATGACTAGCATGCGACTAGCATGTTGGTAGCATGATTTTAGTATGATTAGCATGTTGCTAGCATGTTTATAGCATGATTAGCATGTTGTTAGCATGTTTCTAGCATGACTAGCATGCGACTAGCATGTTGCTAGCATGTTGCTAACATGATTAGCATGTTGCTAGCCTGTTTCTAGCATGCGACTAGCATATTGCTAGCATGATTTTAGCATGACTAGCATGCGAATAGCATGTTGCTATCATGTTTCTAGCATGATTAGCATGAGACTAGCATGTTGCTAGCATTTTAGCATGATTAGCATATTAGTAGGATAGATAGATAGATAGATAGATAGAAAAGGTTTGAAGATAGATAGATAGATAGATAGATAGATAGATAGATAGATAGATAGATAGTTACCATGTTTCTAGCATGACTAGCATGCGACTAGCATGTTGGTTTTATGATTTTAGTATGATTAGCATGTTGCTAGCATGTTTATAGCATGATTAGCATGTTGTTAGCATGTTTCTAGCATGACTAGCATGCGACTAGCATGTTGCTAGCATGTTGCTAACATGATTAGCATGTTGCTAGCATGTTTCTAGCATGCGACTAACATGTTGCTAGCATGATTTTAGCATGACTAGCATGCGAATAGCATGTTGCTATCATGTTTCTAGCATGATTAGCATGTTGCTAGCATGTTTCTAGCATGACTGGCATGAGACTAGCATGTTGCTAGCATTTTAGCATGATTAGCATATTAGTAGGATAGATAGATAGATAGATAGATAGATAGATAGATAGATAGATAGATAGATAGATAGATAGATAGATAGATAGATAGATAGAAAAGGTTTGAAGATAGATAGATAGATAGATAGATAGATAGATAGATAGATAGATAGATAGATAGATAGATAGATAGATAGATAGAAAAGGTTTGAAGATAGATAGATAGATAGATAGATAGATAGATAGATAGATAGATAGATAGATAGATAGATAGATAGATAGATAGATAGATAGATAGATAGAAAATGTTTGAAGATAGATAGATAGATAGATAGATAGATAGATAGATAGATAGATAGATAGATAGATAGATAGAAAGGTTTGAAGATAGATAGATAGATAAATAGATAGATAGTTACCATGTTTCTAGCATGACTAGCATGCGACTAGCATGTTGGTAGCATGATTTTAGTATGATTAGCATGTTGCTAGCATGTTTATAGCATGATTAGCATGTTGTTAGCATGTTTCTAGCATGACTAGCATGCGACTAGCATGTTGCTAGCATGTTGCTAACATGATTAGCATGTTGGTAGCATGTTTCTAGCATGCGACTAGCATGTTGCTAGCATGATTTTAGCATGACTAGCATGCGAATAGCATGTTGCTATCATGTTTCTAGCATGATTAGCATGTTGCTAGCATGTTTCTAGCATGATTAGCATGAGTATAGCATGTTGCTAGCATTTTAGCATGATTAGTAGGATAGATAGATAGATAGATAGATAGATAGAAAAGGTTTGAAGATAGATAGATAGATAGATAGATAGATAGATAGATAGATAGATAGTTACCATGTTTCTAGCATGACTAGCATGCGACTAGCATGTTGGTAGTATGATTTTAGTATGATTAGCAGGTTGCTAGCATGTTTATAGCATGATTAGCATGTTGTTAGCATGTTTCTAGCATGACTAGCATGCGACTAGCATGTTGCTAGCATGTTGCTAACATGATTAGCATGTTGCTAGCATGTTTCTAGCATGATTAGCATGAGACTAGCATGTTGCTAGCATTTTAGCATGATTAGCATATTAGTAGGATAGATAGATAGATAGATAGATAGATAGATAGATAGATAGATAGATAAGGTTTGAAGATAGATAGATAGATAGATAGATAGATAGATAGATAGATAGATAGATAGATAGATAGATAGATAGATAGTTACCATGTCTCTAGCATGACTAGCATGCGACTAGCATGTTGGTTGCATGATTTTAGTATGATTAGCATGTTGCTAGCATGTTCGTAGCATGATTAGCATGTTGTTAGCATGTTTCTAGCATGACTAGCATGCAACTAGCATGTTGCTAACATGATTAGCATGTTGCTAGCATGTTTCTAGCATGCGACTATTATGTTGCTTGCATGATTTTAGCATGACTAGCATGCGAATAGCATGTTGCTATCATGTTTCTAGCATGATTAGCATGTTGCTAGCATATTTCTAGCATGATTAGCATGAGACTAGCATGTTGCTAGCATTTTAGCATGATTAGCATATTAGTAGGATAGATAGATAGATAGATAGATAGATAGATAGATAGATAGATAGATAGATAGATAGATAGAAAAGGTTTGAAGATAGGTAGATAGATAGATAGATAGATAGATAGATAGATAGATAGATAGATAGATAGATAGATAGATAGATAGATAGATAGATAGATAGATAGATAGATAGATAGAAAAAGTTTGAAGATAGATAGATAGATAGATAGATAGATAGATAGATAGATAGATAGATAGATAGATAGATAGATAGATAGATAGATAGATAGATAGATAGATAGATAGATAGAAAAGGTTTGAAGATAGATAGATAGATAGATAGATAGATAGATAGATAGATAGATAGATAGATAGATAGATAGATAGATAGATAGATAGATAGATAGATAGATAGAAAGAAAAGGTTTGAAGATAGATAGATAGATAGATAGATAGATAGATAGATAGATAGATAGATAGATAGATAGATAGATAGATAGATAGATAGAAAAGGTTTGAAGATAGATAGATAGATAGATAGATAGATAGATAGATAGATAGATAGATAGATAGATAGATAGATAGATAGATAGATAGATAGATAGATAGATAAGGTTTAAAGATAGATAGATAGATAGATAGATAGATAGATAGAAAAGGTTTGAAGATAGATAGATAGATAGATAGATAGATAGATAGATAGATAGATAGATAGATAGATAGATAGATAGATAGATAGATAGATAGATAGATAGAAAAGGTTTGAAGATAGATAGATAGATAGATAGATAGATAGATAGATAGATAGATAGATAGATAGATAGATAGATAGATAGATAGATAGATAGAAAAGGTTTGAAGATAGATAGATAGATAGATAGATAGATAGATAGATAGATAGATAGATAGATAGATAGATAGATAGATAGATAGATAGATAGATAGATAGATAGATAGATAGATAGATAGATAGAAAAGGTTTGAAGATAGATAGATAGATAGATAGATAGATAGATAGATAGATAGATAGATAGATAGATAGATAGATAGATAGATAGATAGATAGATAGATAGAAAGGTTTGAAGATAGATAGATAGATAGAAAAGGTTTGAAGATAGATAGATAGATAGATAGATAGATAGATAGATAGATAGATAGATAGATAGATAGATAGATAGATAGATAGATAGATAGATAGATAGAAAAGGTTTGAAGATAGATAGATAGATAGATAGATAGATAGATAGATAGATAGATAGATAGATAGATAGATAGATAGATAGAAAAGGTTTGAAGATAGATAGATAGATTGATAGATAGATAGATAGATATATAGATAGATAGATAGATAGATAGATAGATAGATAGATAGATAGATAGATAGAAAGGTTTGAAGATAGATAGATAGATAGATAGAAAAGGATTGAAGATAGATAGATAGATAGATAGATAGATAGATAGATAGATAGATAGATAGATAGATAGATAGATAGATAGATAGATAGATAGATAGATAGATACATAGATAGATAGATAGAAAAGGTTTGAAGATAGATAGATAGATAGATAGATAGATAGATAGATAGATAGATAGATAGATAGATAGATAGATAGATAGATAGATAGATAGATAGATAGAAAGGTTTGAAGATAGATAGATAGATAGATAGATAGATAGATAGATAGATAGATAGATAGATAGATAGATAGATAGATAGAAAAGGTTTGAAGATAGATAGATAGGTAGATAGATAGATAGATAGATAGATAGATAGATAGATAGATAGATAGATAGATAGATAGATAGATAGATAGATACATAGATAGATAGAAAGGTTTGAAGATAGATAGATAGATAGAAAAGGTTTGAAGATAGATAGATAGATAGATAGATAGATAGATAGATAGATAGATAGATAGATAGATAGATAGATAGATAAATAGATAGATAGATAGAAAAGGTTTGAAGATAGATAGATAGATAGATAGATAGATAGATAGATAGATAGATAGATAGATAGAAAAGGTTTGAAGATAGATAGATAGATAGATAGATAGATAGATAGATAGATAGATAGATAGATAGATAGATAGATAGATAGATAGATAGATAGATAGATAGAAAAGGTTTGAAGATAGATAGATAGATAGATAGATAGATAGATAGATAGATAGATAGATAGATAGATAGATAGATAGATAGATAGATAGATAGATAGATAGATAGAAAAGGGTTGAAGATAGATAGATAGATAGATAGATAGATAGATAGATAGATAGATAGATAGATAGATAGATAGATAGATAGATAGATAGATACATAGATAGATAGATAGAAAAGGTTTGAAGATAGATAGATAGATAGATAGATAGATAGATAGATAGATAGATAGATAGATAGATAGATAGATAGATAGATAGATAGATAGATAGATAGTTACCATGTTTCTAGCATGACTAGCATGCGACTAGCATGTTGGTAGCATGATTTTAGTATGATTAGCATGTTGCTAGCATGTTTATAGCATGATTAGCATGTTGTTAGCATGTTTCTAGCATGACTAGCATGCGACTAGCATGTTGCTAGCATGTTGCTAACATGATTAGCATGTTGCTAGCCTGTTTCTAGCATGCGACTAGCATATTGCTAGCATGATTTTAGCATGACTAGCATGCGAATAGCATGTTGCTATCATGTTTCTAGCATGATTAGCATGAGACTAGCATGTTGCTAGCATTTTAGCATGATTAGCATATTAGTAGGATAGATAGATAGATAGATAGAAAAGGTTTGAAGATAGATAGATAGATAGATAGATAGATAGTTACCATGTTTCTAGCATGACTAGCATGCGACTAGCATGTTGGTTTTATGATTTTAGTATGATTAGCATGTTGCTAGCATGTTTATAGCATGATTAGCATGTTGTTAGCATGTTTCTAGCATGACTAGCATGCGACTAGCATGTTGCTAGCATGTTGCTAACATGATTAGCATGTTGCTAGCATGTTTCTAGCATGCGACTAACATGTTGCTAGCATGATTTTAGCATGACTAGCATGCGAATAGCATGTTGCTATCATGTTTCTAGCATGATTAGCATGTTGCTAGCATGTTTCTAGCATGACTGGCATGAGACTAGCATGTTGCTAGCATTTTAGCATGATTAGCATATTAGTAGGATAGATAGATAGATAGATAGATAGATAGATAGATAGATAGATAGATAGATAGATAGATAGATAGATAGATAGATAGATAGATAGATAGATAGATAGAAAAGGTTTGAAGATAGATAGATAGATAGATAGATAGATAGATAGATAGATAGATAGATAGATAGATAGATAGATAGATAGATAGATAGATAGATAGATAGATAGATAGATAGAAAAGGTTTGAAGATAGATAGATAGATAGATAGATAGATAGATAGATAGATAGATAGATAGATAGATAGATAGAAAAGGTTTGAAGATAGATAGATAGATAGATAGATAGATAGATAGATAGATAGATAGATAGATAGATAGATAGATAGATAGATAGATAGATAGATAGATAGATAGAAAAGGTTTGAAGATAGATAGATAGATAGATAGATAGATAGATAGATAGATAGATAGATAGATAGATAGATAGAAAGGTTTGAAGATAGATAGATAGATAGAAAAGGTTTGAAGATAGATAGATAGATAGATAGATAGATAGATAGATAGATAGATAGATAGATAGATAGATAGATAGATAGAAAAGGTTTGAAGATAGATAGATAGATAGATAGATAGATAGATAGATAGATAGATAGATAGATAGATAGATAGATAGATAGATAGATAGAAAAGGTTTGAAGATAGATAGATAGATAGATATATAGATAGATAGATAGATAGATAGATAGATAGATAGATAGATAGATAGATAGATAGAAAGGTTTGAAGATAGATAGATAGATAGAAAAGGATTGAAGATAGATAGATAGATAGATAGATAGATAGATAGATAGATAGATAGATAGATAGATAGATAGATAGATAGATAGATAGATAGATAGATAGATACATAGATAGATAGATAGAAAAGGTTTGAAGATAGATAGATAGATAGATAGATAGATAGATAGATAGATAGATAGATAGAAAAGGTTTGAAGATAGACAGATAGGTAGATAGATAGATAGATAGATAGATAGATAGATAGATAGATAGATAGATAGATAGATAGATAGATAGATAGATAGATAGATAGATAGATAGATAGATAGATAGATAGATAGAAAGGTTTGAAGATAGATAGATAGATAGAAAAGGTTTGAAGATAGATAGATAGATAGATAGATAGATAGATAGATAGATAGATAGATAGATAGATAGATAGATAGATAGATAGATAGATAGAAAAGGTTTGAAGATAGATAGATAGATAGATAGATAGATAGATAGATAGATAGATAGATAGATAGATAGATAGATAGATAGATAGATAGATAGATAGAAAAGGTTTGAAGATAGATAGATAGATAGATAGATAGATAGATAGATAGATAGATAGATAGATAGATAGATAGATAGATAGATAGAAAAGGTTTGAAGATAGATAGATAGATAGATAGATAGATAGATAGATAGATAGATAGATAGATAGATAGATAGATAGATAGATAGATAGATAGATAGATAGAAAAGGTTTGAAGATAGATAGATAGATAGATAGATAGATAGATAGATAGATAGATAGATAGATAGATAGATAGATAGAAAAGGTTTGAAGATAGATAGATAGATAGATAGATAGATAGATAGATAGATAGATAGATAGATAGATAGATAGATAGATAGTTACCATGTTTCTAGCATGACTAGCATGCGACTAGCATGTTGGTAGCATGATTTTAGTATGATTAGCATGTTGCTAGCATGTTTATAGCATGATTAGCATGTTGTTAGCATGTTTCTAGCATGACTAGCATGCGACTAGCATGTTGCTAGCATGTTGCTAACATGATTAGCATGTTGCTAGCCTGTTTCTAGCATGCGACTAGCATATTGCTAGCATGATTTTAGCATGACTAGCATGCGAATAGCATGTTGCTATCATGTTTCTAGCATGATTAGCATGAGACTAGCATGTTGCTAGCATTTTAGCATGATTAGCATATTAGTAGGATAGATAGATAGATAGATAGATAGAAAAGGTTTGAAGATAGATAGATAGATAGATAGATAGATAGATAGATAGATAGATAGTTACCATGTTTCTAGCATGACTAGCATGCGACTAGCATGTTGGTTTTATGATTTTAGTATGATTAGCATGTTGCTAGCATGTTTATAGCATGATTAGCATGTTGTTAGCATGTTTCTAGCATGACTAGCATGCGACTAGCATGTTGCTAGCATGTTGCTAACATGATTAGCATGTTGCTAGCATGTTTCTAGCATGCGACTAACATGTTGCTAGCATGATTTTAGCATGACTAGCATGCGAATAGCATGTTGCTATCATGTTTCTAGCATGATTAGCATGTTGCTAGCATGTTTCTAGCATGACTGGCATGAGACTAGCATGTTGCTAGCATTTTAGCATGATTAGCATATTAGTAGGATAGATAGATAGATAGATAGATAGATAGATAGATAGATAGATAGAAAAGGTTTGAAGATAGATAGATAGATAGATAGATAGATAGATAGATAGATAGATAGATAGATAGAAAAGGTTTGAAGATAGATAGATAGATAGATAGATAGATAGATAGATAGATAGAAAAGGTTTGAAGATAGATAGATAGATAGATAGATAGATAGATAGATAGATAGATAGATAGATAGATAGAAAGGTTTGAAGATAGATAGATAGATAGATAGATAGATAGTTACCATGTTTCTAGCATGACTAGCATGCGACTAGCATGTTGGTAGCATGATTTTAGTATGATTAGCATGTTGCTAGCATGTTGCTAGCATGTTTATAGCATGATTAGCATGTTGTTAGCATGTTTCTAGCATGACTAGCATGCGACTAGCATGTTGCTAGCATGTTGCTAACATGATTAGCATGTTGGTAGCATGTTTCTAGCATGCGACTAGCATGTTGCTAGCATGATTTTAGCATGACTAGCATGCGAATAGCATGTTGCTATCATGTTTCTAGCATGATTAGCATGTTGCTAGCATGTTTCTAGCATGATTAGCATGAGTATAGCATGTTGCTAGCATTTTAGCATGATTAGTAGGATAGATAGATAGATAGATAGATAGAAAAGGTTTGAAGATAGATAGATAGATAGATAGATAGATAGATAGATAGATAGATAGATAGTTACCATGTTTCTAGCATGACTAGCATGCGACTAGCATGTTGGTAGCATGATTTTAGTATGATTAGCAGGTTGCTAGCATGTTTATAGCATGATTAGCATGTTGTTAGCATGTTTCTAGCATGACTAGCATGCGACTAGCATGTTGCTAGCATGTTGCTAACATGATTAGCATGTTGCTAGCATGTTTCTAGCATGATTAGCATGAGACTAGCATGTTGCTAGCATTTTAGCATGATTAGCATATTAGTAGGATAGATAGATAGATAGATAGATAGATAGATAGATAGATAGATAGATAGATAGATAGATAGATAGATAGATAAGGTTTGAAGATAGATAGATAGATAGATAGATAGATAGATAGATAGATAGATAGATAGATAGTTACCATGTCTCTAGCATGACTAGCATGCGACTAGCATGTTGGTTGCATGATTTTAGTATGATTAGCATGTTGCTAGCATGTTTGTAGCATGATTAGCATGTTGTTAGCATGTTTCTAGCATGACTAGCATGCAACTAGCATGTTGCTAACATGATTAGCATGTTGCTAGCATGTTTCTAGCATGCGACTATTATGTTGCTTGCATGATTTTAGCATGACTAGCATGCGAATAGCATGTTGCTATCATGTTTCTAGCATGATTAGCATGTTGCTAGCATATTTCTAGCATGATTAGCATGAGACTAGCATGTTGCTAGCATTTTAGCATGATTAGCATATTAGTAGGATAGATAGATAGATAGATAGATAGATAGATAGATAGATAGATAGATAGATAGATAGATAGATAGATAGATAGATAGATAGATAGATAGATAGAAAAGGTTTGAAGATAGATAGATAGATAGATAGATAGATAGATAGATAGATAGATAGATAGATAGATAGATAGATAGATAGATAGATAGATAGATAGATAGATAGATAGATAGAAAAAGTTTGAAGATAGATATATAGATAGATAGATAGATAGATAGATAGATAGATAGATAGAAAAGGTTTGAAGATAGATAGATAGATAGATAGATAGATAGATAGATAGATAGATAGAAAGAAAAGGTTTGAAGATAGATAGATAGATAGATAGATAGATAGATAGATAGATAGATAGATAGATAGATAGAAAAGGTTTGAAGATAGATAGATAGATAGATAGATAGATAGATAGATAGATAGATAGATAGATAGATAGATAGATAGATAGATAAATAGATAGATAGATAGATAGATAAGGTTTAAAGATAGATAGATAGATAGATAGCTGGATAGATAGATAGATAGATAGATAGATAGATAGATAGATAGATAGATAGATAGATAGATAGATAGATAGATAGATAGAAAAGGTTTGAAGATAGATAGATAGATAGATAGATAGATAGATAGATAGATAGATAGATAGATAGATAGATAGATAGATAGATAGATAGAAAAGGTTTGAAGATAGATAGATAGATAGATAGATAGATAGATAGATAGATAGATAGATAGATAGATAGATAGATAGATAGATAGATAGATAGATAGAAAAGGTTTGAAGATAGATAGATAGATAGATAGATAGATAGATAGATAGATAGATAGATAGATAGATAGATAGATAGATAGATAGATAGATAGATAGATAGATAGATAGATAGAAAAGGTTTGAAGATAGATAGATAGATAGATAGATAGATAGATAGATAGATAGATAGATAGATAGATAGATAGATAGATAGATAGATAGATAGAAAGGTTTGAAGATAGATAGATAGATAGAAAAGGTTTGAAGATAGATAGATAGATAGATAGATAGATAGATAGATAGATAGATAGATAGATAGATAGATAGATAGATAGATAGATAGATAGAAAAGGTTTGAAGATAGATAGATAGATAGATAGATAGATAGATAGATAGATAGATAGATAGATAGATAGATAGATAGATAGATAGATAGATAGATAGAAAAGGTTTGAAGATAGATAGATAGATAGATAGATAGATAGATAGATAGATAGATAGATAGATAGATAGATAGATAGATAGATAGATAGATAGATAGATAGATAGATAGAAGGTTTGAAGATAGATAGATAGATAGATAGATAGATAGATAGATAGATAGATAGATAGATAGATAGATAGATAGATAGATAGATAGATAGATAGATAGAAAGGTTTGAAGATAGATAGATAGATAGATAGATAGATAGATAGATAGATAGATAGATAGAAAAGGTTTGAAGATAGATAGATAGATAGATAGATAGATAGATAGATAGATAGATAGATAGATAGATAGATAGATAGATAGATAGATAGATAGATAGATAGATAGAAAGGTTTGAAGATAGATAGATAGATAGAAAAGGTTTGAAGATAGATAGATAGATAGATAGATAGATAGATAGATAGATAGATAGATAGATAGATAGATAGATAGATAGATAGATAGATAGATAGATAGATAGAAAGGTTTGAAGATAGATAGATAGATAGATAGATAGATAGATAGAAAAGGTTTGAAGATAGATAGATAGATAGATAGATAGATAGATAGATAGATAGATAGATAGATAGATAGATAGATAGATAGATAGATAGAAAAGGTTTGAAGATAGATAGATAGATAGATAGATAGATAGATAGATAGATAGATAGCTAGATAGATAGCTAGATAGAAAGGTTTGAAGATAGATAGATAGATAGATAGATAGATAGATAGATAGATAGATAGTTACCATGTTTCTAGCATGACTAGCATGCGACTAGCATGTTGGTAGCATGATTTTAGTATGATTAGCATGTTGCTAGCATGTTTATAGCATGATTAGCATGTTGTTAGCATGTTTCTAGCATGACTAGCATGCGACTAGCATGTTGCTAGCATGTTGCTAACATGATTAGCATGTTGGTAGCATGTTTCTAGCATGCGACTAGCATGTTGCTAGCATGATTTTAGCATGACTAGCATGCAAATAGCATGTTGCTATCATGTTTCTAGCATGATTAGCATGTTGCTAGCATGTTTCTAGCATGATTAGCATGAGAATAGCATGTTGCTAGCATTTTAGCATGATTAGTAGGATAGATAGATAGATAGATAGATAGATAGATAGATAGATAGATAGATAGATAGATAGAAAAGGTTTGAAGATAGATAGATAGATAGATAGATAGATAGATAGATAGATAGATAGATAGTTACCATGTTTCTAGCATGACTAGCATGCGACTAGCATGTTGGTAGCATGATTTTAGTATGATTAGCAGGTTGCTAGCATGTTTATAGCATGATTAGCATGTTGTTAGCATGTTTCTAGCATGACTAGCATGCGACTAGCATGTTGCTAGCATGTTGCTAACATGATTAGCATGTTGCTAGCATGTTTCTAGCATGATTAGCATGAGACTAGCATGTTGCTAGCATTTTAGCATGATTAGCATATTAGTAGGATAGATAGATAGATAGATAGATAGATAGATAGATAGATAGATAGATAAGGTTTGAAGATAGATAGATAGATAGATAGATAGATAGATAGATAGATAGATAGATAGATAGATAGATAGATAGATAGTTACCATGTCTCTAGCATGACTAGCATGCGACTAGCATGTTGGTTGCATGATTTTAGTATGATTAGCATGTTGCTAGCATGTTTATAGCATGATTAGCATGTTGTTAGCATGTTTCTAGCATGACTAGCATGCAACTAGCATGTTGCTAACATGATTAGCATGTTGCTAGCATGTTTCTAGCATGCGACTATTATGTTGCTTGCATGATTTTAGCATGACTAGCATGCGAATAGCATGTTGCTATCATGTTTCTAGCATGATTAGCATGTTGCTAGCATATTTCTAGCATGATTAGCATGAGACTAGCATGTTGCTAGCATTTTAGCATGATTAGCATATTAGTAGGATAGATAGATAGATAGATAGATAGATAGATAGATAGATAGATAGATAGATAGATAGATAGATAGAAAAGGTTTGAAGATAGATAGATAGATAGATAGATAGATAGATAGATAGATAGATAGATAGATAGATAGATAGATAGATAGATAGATAGATAGATAGATAGATAGAAAAAGTTTGAAGATAGATAGATAGATAGATAGATAGATAGATAGATAGAAAAGGTTTGAAGATAGATAGATAGATAGATAGATAGATAGATAGATAGATAGATAGATAGATAGATAGATAGATAGATAGATAGATAGATAGATAGATAGATAGATAGATAGAAAGAAAAGGTTTGAAGATAGATAGATAGATAGATAGATAGATAGATAGATAGATAGATAGATAGATAGATAGATAGATAGATAGATAGATAGATAGATAGATAGATAGATAGATAGATAGATAGATAGATAGATAGATAGAAAAGGTTTGAAGATAGATAGATAGATAGATAGATAGATAGATAGATAGATAGATAAGGTTTAAAGATAGATAGATAGATAGATAGATAGATAGATAGATAGATAGATAGATAGATAGATAGATAGATAGATAGATAGATAGATAGATAGATAGATAGAAAAGGTTTGAAGATAGATAGATAGATAGATAGATAGATAGATAGATAGATAGATAGATAGATAGATAGATAGATAGATAGATAGATAGATAGATAGATAGATAGATAGATAGATAGATAGATAGATAGAAAGGTTTGAAGATAGATAGATAGATAGAAAAGGTTTGAAGATAGATAGATAGATAGATAGATAGATAGATAGATAGATAGATAGATAGATAGATAGATAGATAGAAAAGGTTTGAAGATAGATAGATAGATAGATAGATAGATAGATAGATAGATAGATAGATAGATAGATAGATAGATAGATAGATAGATAGATAGATAGATAGATAGATAGATAGAAAAGGTTTGAAGATAGATAGATAGATAGATAGATAGATAGATAGATAGATAGATAGATAGATAGATAGATAGATAGATAGATAGATAGATAGATAGATAGATAGATAGATAGAAAGGTTTGAAGATAGATAGATAGATAGAAAAGGTTTGAAGATAGATAGATAGATAGATAGATAGATAGATAGATAGATAGATAGATAGATAGATAGATAGATAGATAGATAGATAGAAAAAGTTTGAAGATAGATAGATAGATAGATAGATAGATAGATAGATAGATAGATAGAAAAGGTTTGAAGATAGATAGATAGATAGATAGATAGATAGATAGATAGATAGATAGATAGATAGATAGATAGATAGATAGATAGATAGATAGATAGATAGATAGATAGATAGAAAGAAAAGGTTTGAAGATAGATAGATAGATAGATAGATAGATAGATAGATAGATAGATAGATAGATAGATAGATAGATAGATAGATAGATAGATAGATAGATAGATAGATAGATAGATAGAAAAGGTTTGAAGATAGATAGATAGATAGATAGATAGATAGATAGATAGATAGATAAGGTTTAAAGATAGATAGATAGATAGATAGATAGATAGATAGATAGATAGATAGATAGATAGATAGATAGATAGATAGATAGATAGATAGATAGATAGATAGATAGATAGATAGAAAAGGTTTGAAGATAGATAGATAGATAGATAGATAGATAGATAGATAGATAGATAGATAGATAGATAGATAGATAGATAGATAGATAGATAGAAAGGTTTGAAGATAGATAGATAGATAGAAAAGGTTTGAAGATAGATAGATAGATAGATAGATAGATAGATAGATAGATAGATAGAAAAGGTTTGAAGATAGATAGATAGATAGATAGATAGATAGATAGATAGATAGATAGATAGATAGATAGATAGATAGAAAAGGTTTGAAGATAGATAGATAGATAGATAGATAGATAGATAGATAGATAGATAGATAGATAGATAGATAGATAGATAGATAGATAGATAGATAGATAGATAGATAGAAAGGTTTGAAGATAGATAGATAGATAGAAAAGGTTTGAAGATAGATAGATAGATAGATAGATAGATAGATAGATAGATAGATAGATAGATAGATAGATAGATAGATAGATAGATAGATAGATAGATAGAAAAGGTTTGAAGATAGATAGATAGATAGATAGATAGATAGATAGATAGATAGATAGATAGATAGATAGATAGATAGATAGATAGATAGATAGATAGAAAAGGTTTGAAGATAGATAGATAGATAGATAGATAGATAGATAGATAGATAGATAGATAGATAGATAGATAGATAGATAGATAGATAGATAGAAAGGTTTGAAGATAGATAGATAGATAGAAAAGGATTGAAGATAGATAGA
>NC_081780.1:20383571-20386071 GCF_963082965.1 Carassius carassius | reverse complement strand
CATGTTTATAGCATGATTAGCATGTTGTTAGCATGTTTCTAGCATGACTAGCATGCGACTAGCATGTTGCTAGCATGTTGCTAACATGATTAGCATGTTGCTAGCATGTTTCTAGCATGATTAGCATGAGACTAGCATGTTGCTAGCATTTTAGCATGATTAGCATATTAGTAGGATAGATAGATAGATAGATAGATAGATAGATAGATAGATAGATAGATAGATAGATAGATAGATAAGGTTTGAAGATAGATAGATAGATAGATAGATAGATAGATAGATAGATAGATAGATAGATAGATAGATAGATAGATAGATAGATAGATAGTTACCATGTCTCTAGCATGACTAGCATGCGACTAGCATGTTGGTTGCATGATTTTAGTATGATTAGCATGTTGCTAGCATGTTTGTAGCATGATTAGCATGTTGTTAGCATGTTTCTAGCATGACTAGCATGCAACTAGCATGTTGCTAACATGATTAGCATGTTGCTAGCATGTTTCTAGCATGCGACTATTATGTTGCTTGCATGATTTTAGCATGACTAGCATGCGAATAGCATGTTGCTATCATGTTTCTAGCATGATTAGCATGTTGCTAGCATATTTCTAGCATGATTAGCATGAGACTAGCATGTTGCTAGCATTTTAGCATGATTAGCATATTAGTAGGATAGATAGATAGATAGATAGATAGATAGATAGAAAAGGTTTGAAGATAGATAGATAGATAGATAGATAGATAGATAGATAGATAGATAGATAGATAGATAGATAGAAAAAGTTTGAAGATAGATAGATAGATAGATAGATAGATAGAAAAGGTTTGAAGATAGATAGATAGATAGATAGATAGATAGATAGATAGAAAAGGTTTGAAGATAGATAGATAGATAGATAGATAGATAGATAGATAGATAGATAGATAGATAGATAGATAGATAGATAGATAGATAGATAGATAGATAGAAAAGGTTTGAAGATAGATAGATAGATAGATAGATAGATAGATAGATAGATAGATAGATAGATAGATAGATAGATAGATAGATAAGGTTTAAAGATAGATAGATAGATAGATAGATAGATAGATAGATAGATAGATAGATAGATAGATAG
This sequence comes from Carassius carassius, assembly GCF_963082965.1. Taxonomy (NCBI): domain Eukaryota; kingdom Metazoa; phylum Chordata; class Actinopteri; order Cypriniformes; family Cyprinidae; genus Carassius; species Carassius carassius. The sequence goes on along the minus strand of NC_081780.1, from coordinate 20,384,950 downwards.
ATAGATAGATAGATAGATAGATAGATAGAAAAGGTTTGAAGATAGATAGATAGATAGATAGATAGATAGATAGATAGATAGATAGATAGATAGATAGATAGATAGATAGATAGATAGATAGAAAGGTTTGAAGATAGATAGATAGATAGAAAAGGTTTGAAGATAGATAGATAGATAGATAGATAGATAGATAGAAAAGGTTTGAAGATAGATAGATAGATAGATAGATAGATAGATAGATAGATAGATAGATAGATAGATAGATAGATAGATAGATAGATAGATAGATAGATAGAAAGGTTTGAAGATAGATAGATAGATAGAAAAGGTTTGAAGATAGATAGATAGATAGATAGATAGATAGATAGATAGATAGATAGATAGATAGATAGAAAAGGTTTGAAGATAGATAGATAGATAGATAGATAGATAGATAGATAGATAGATAGATAGATAGAAAAGGTTTGAAGATAGATAGATAGATAGATAGATAGATAGATAGATAGATAGATAGATAGATAGATAGATAGATAGATAGATAGATAGAAAGGTTTGAAGATAGATAGATAGATAGAAAAGGATTGAAGATAGATAGATAGATAGATAGATAGATAGATAGATAGATAGATAGATAGATAGATAGATAGATAGATAGATAGAAAAGGTTTGAAGATAGATAGATAGATAGATAGATAGATAGATAGATAGATAGATAGATAGATAGATAGATAGATAGATAGATAGATAGATAGATAGATAGATAGATAGATAGATAGATAGATAGAAAAGGTTTGAAGATAGATAGATAGATAGATAGATAGATAGATAGATAGATAGATAGATAGATAGATAGATAGATAGATAGATAGATAGATAGATAGATAGATAGATAGATAGATAGATAGAAAGGTTTGAAGATAGATAGATAGATAGAAAAGGATTGAAGATAGATAGATAGATAGATAGATAGATAGATAGATAGATAGATAGATAGATAGATAGATAGATAGATAGATAGATAGATAGAAAAGGTTTGAAGATAGATAGATAGATAGATAGATAGATAGATAGATAGATAGATAGATAGATAGATAGATAGAAAGGTTTGAAGATAGATAGATAGATAGATAGATAGATAGATAGATAGATAGATAGATAGATAGATAGATAGATAGATAGAAAAGGTTTGAAGATAGATAGATAGGTAGATAGATAGATAGATAGATAGATAGATAGATAGATAGATAGATAGATAGATAGAAAAGGTTTGAAGATAGATAGATAGATAGATAGATAGATAGATAGATAGATAGATAGATAGATAGATAGATAGATAGATAGAAAAGGTTTGAAGATAGATAGATAGATAGATAGATAGA
>NC_081780.1:20373571-20378571 GCF_963082965.1 Carassius carassius | reverse complement strand
GATAGATAGATAGATAGATAGATAGATAGATAGAAAAGGTTTGAAGATAGATAGATAGATAGATAGATAGATAGATAGATAGAAAGGTTTGAAGATAGATAGATAGATAGAAAAGGATTGAAGATAGATAGATAGATAGATAGATAGATAGATAGATAGATAGATAGATAGATAGATAGATAGATAGATAGATAGATAGAAAAGGTTTGAAGATAGATAGATAGATAGATAGATAGATAGATAGATAGATAGATAGATAGATAGATAGATAGATAGATAGATAGATAGATAGAAAGGTTTGAAGATAGATAGATAGATAGATAGATAGATAGATAGATAGATAGATAGATAGATAGATAGATAGATAGATAGATAGATAGATAGATAGATAGATAGATAGATAGAAAAGGTTTGAAGATAGATAGATAGGTAGATAGATAGATAGATAGATAGATAGATAGATAGATAGATAGATAGATAGATAGATAGATAGATAGATAGATAGATAGAAAGGTTTGAAGATAGATAGATAGATAGATAGATAGATAGATAGATAGATAGATAGATAGATAGATAGATAGATAGATAGATAGATAGATAGATAGATAGATAGATAGAAAAGGTTTGAAGATAGATAGATAGGTAGATAGATAGATAGATAGATAGATAGATAGATAGATAGATAGATAGATAGATAGATAGATAGATAGATAGATAGATAGAAAGGTTTGAAGATAGATAGATAGATAGAAAAGGTTTGAAGATAGATAGATAGATAGATAGATAGATAGATAGATAGATAGATAGAAAGGTTTGAAGATAGATAGATAGATAGATAGATAGATAGATAGATAGATAGATAGATAGATAGATAGATAGATAGATAGATAGATAGATAGATAGATAGATAGATAGATAGAAAAGGTTTGAAGATAGATAGATAGATAGATAGATAGATAGATAGATAGATAGATAGATAGATAGATAGATAGATAGAAAAGGTTTGAAGATAGATAGATAGATAGATAGATAGATAGATAGATAGATAGATAGATAGATAGATAGATAGATAGATAGAAAGGTTTGAAGATAGATAGATAGATAGATAGATAGATAGATAGATAGATAGATAGATAGATAGATAGTTACCATGTTTCTAGCATGACTAGCATGCGACTAGCATGTTGGTAGCATGATTTTAGTATGATTAGCATGTTGCTAGCATGTTTATAGCATGATTAGCATGTTGTTAGCATGTTTCTAGCATGACTAGCATGCGACTAGCATGTTGCTAGCATGTTGCTAACATGATTAGCATGTTGGTAGCATGTTTCTAGCATGCGACTAGCATGTTGCTAGCATGATTTTAGCATGACTAGCATGCGAATAGCATGTTGCTATCATGTTTCTAGCATGATTAGCATGTTGCTAGCATGTTTCTAGCATGATTAGCATGAGAATAGCATGTTGCTAGCATTTTAGCATGATTAGTAGGATAGATAGATAGATAGATAGATAGATAGATAGAAAAGGTTTGAAGATAGATAGATAGATAGATAGATAGATAGATAGATAGATAGATAGATAGTTACCATGTTTCTAGCATGACTAGCATGCGACTAGCATGTTGGTAGCATGATTCTAGTATGATTAGCAGGTTGCTAGCATGTTTATAGCATGATTAGCATGTTGTTAGCATGTTTCTAGCATGACTAGCATGCGACTAGCATGTTGCTAGCATGTTGCTAACATGATTAGCATGTTGCTAGCATGTTTCTAGCATGATTAGCATGAGACTAGCATGTTGCTAGCATTTTAGCATGATTAGCATATTAGTAGGATAGATAGATAGATAGATAGATAGATAGATAGATAGATAGATAAGGTTTGAAGATAGATAGATAGATAGATAGATAGATAGTTACCATGTCTCTAGCATGACTAGCATGCGACTAGCATGTTGGTTGCATGATTTTAGTATGATTAGCATGTTGCTAGCATGTTTATAGCATGATTAGCATGTTGTTAGCATGTTTCTAGCATGACTAGCATGCAACTAGCATGTTGCTAACATGATTAGCATGTTGCTAGCATGTTTCTAGCATGCGACTATTATGTTGCTTGCATGATTTTAGCATGACTAGCATGCGAATAGCATGTTGCTATCATGTTTCTAGCATGATTAGCATGTTGCTAGCATATTTCTAGCATGATTAGCATGAGACTAGCATGTTGCTAGCATTTTAGCATGATTAGCATATTAGTAGGATAGATAGATAGATAGATAGATAGATAGATAGATAGATAGATAGATAGATAGAAAAGGTTTGAAGATAGATAGATAGATAGATAGATAGATAGATAGATAGATAGATAGATAGATAGATAGATAGATAGATAGATAGATAGATAGATAGATAGATAGATAGATAGATAGAAAAAGTTTGAAGATAGATAGATAGATAGATAGATAGATAGATAGATAGATAGAAAAGGTTTGAAGATAGATAGATAGATAGATAGATAGATAGATAGATAGATAGATAGATAGATAGATAGATAGATAGATAGATAGATAGATAGATAGATAGAAAGAAAAGGTTTGAAGATAGATAGATAGATAGATAGATAGATAGATAGATAGATAGATAGATAGATAGATAGATAGATAGATAGATAGATAGATAGATAGAAAAGGTTTGAAGATAGATAGATAGATAGATAGATAGATAGATAGATAGATAGATAGATAGATAGATAGATAGATAGATAGATAGATAGATAGATAAGGTTTAAAGATAGATAGATAGATAGATAGATAGATAGATAGATAGATAGATAGATAGATAGATAGATAGATAGATAGATAGATAGATAGATAGATAGATAGATAGATAGATAGAAAAGGTTTGAAGATAGATAGATAGATAGATAGATAGATAGATAGATAGATAGATAGATAGATAGATAGATAGATAGATAGATAGATAGATAGATAGAAAGGTTTGAAGATAGATAGATAGATAGAAAAGGTTTGAAGATAGATAGATAGATAGATAGATAGATAGATAGATAGATAGATAGATAGATAGATAGATAGATAGATAGATAGATAGATAGAAAAGGTTTGAAGATAGATAGATAGATAGATAGATAGATAGAAAAGGTTTGAAGATAGATAGATAGATAGATAGATAGATAGATAGATAGATAGATAGATAGATAGATAGATAGATAGATAGATAGATAGATAGAAAGGTTTGAAGATAGATAGATAGATAGAAAAGGTTTGAAGATAGATAGATAGATAGATAGATAGATAGATAGATAGATAGATAGATAGATAGATAGATAGATAGATAGATAGATAGATAGATAGATAGATAGATAGATAGATAGATAGATAGATAGAAAAGGTTTGAAGATAGATAGATAGATAGATAGATAGATAGATAGATAGATAGATAGATAGATAGATAGATAGATAGATAGATAGAAAAGGTTTGAAGATAGATAGATAGATAGATAGATAGATAGATAGATAGATAGATAGATAGATAGATAGATAGATAGATAGAAAGGTTTGAAGATAGATAGATAGATAGAAAAGGATTGAAGATAGATAGATAGATAGATAGATAGATAGATAGATAGATAGATAGATAGATAGATAGATAGATAGATAGAAAAGGTTTGAAGATAGATAGATAGATAGATAGATAGATAGATAGATAGATAGATAGATAGATAGATAGATAGAAAGGTTTGAAGATAGATAGATAGATAGATAGATAGATAGATAGATAGATAGATAGATAGATAGATAGATAGATAGAAAAGGTTTGAAGATAGATAGATAGGTAGATAGATAGATAGATAGATAGATAGATAGATAGATAGATAGATAGATAGATAGATAGATAGATAGATAGATAGATAGATAGAAAGGTTTGAAGATAGATAGATAGATAGATAGATAGATAGATAGATAGATAGATAGATAGATAGATAGATAGATAGATAGATAGATAGATAGATAGATAGATAGAAAAGGTTTGAAGATAGATAGATAGGTAGATAGATAGATAGATAGATAGATAGATAGATAGATAGATAGATAGATAGATAGATAGATAGATAGATAGATAGATAGATAGATAGATAGATAGATAGATAGATAGAAAGGTTTGAAGATAGATAGATAGATAGAAAAGGTTTGAAGATAGATAGATAGATAGATAGATAGATAGATAGATAGATAGATAGATAGATAGATAGATAGATAGATAGATAGATAGATAGATAGATAGATAGATAGAAAAGGTTTGAAGATAGATAGATAGATAGATAGATAGATAGATAGATAGATAGATAGATAGATAGATAGATAGATAGATAGATAGATAGAAAAGGTTTGAAGATAGATAGATAGATAGATAGATAGATAGATAGATAGATAGATAGATAGATAGAAAAGGTTTGAAGATAGATAGATAGATAGATAGATAGATAGATAGATAGATAGATAGATAGATAGATAGATAGATAGATAGAAAAGGTTTGAAGATAGATAGATAGATAGATAGATAGATAGATAGATAGATAGATAGATAGATAGATAGATAGATAGATAGATAGATAGATAGATAGATAGATAGATAGAAAGGTTTGAAGATAGATAGATAGATAGAAAAGGATTGAAGATAGATAGATAGATAGATAGATAGATAGATAGATAGATAGATAGATACATAGATACATAGATAGATAGATAGAAAAGGTTTGAAGATAGATAGATAGATAGATAGATAGATAGATAGATAGATAGATAGATAGATAGATAGAAAGGTTTGAAGATAGATAGATAGATAGATAGATAGATAGATAGATAGATAGATAGATAGATAGATAGATAGATAGATAGATAGATAGATAGATAGTTACCATGTTTCTAGCATGACTAGCATGCGACTAGCATGTTGGTAGCATGTTGCTAACAT
>NC_081780.1:20313571-20371071 GCF_963082965.1 Carassius carassius | reverse complement strand
CTAGCATGCGACTAGCATGTTGCTAGCATGATTTTACTATGATTAGCATGTTGTTGGCTTGTTTCTAGCATGACTAACGTGCGACTAACAAGTTGCTAGTTTGATTTTAGTATGATTAACATGTTGCTAGCATGTTTCTAGCATGATTAACATATTGTTAGCCTGTTTCTAGCATGACTAGCATTCGACTAGCATGTTGTTAGCATGTTTATACTATGATTAGCATGTTGCTAGTATGTTTCTAGCATGACTAGCATGCGACTAGCATGTTGCTAGCATGATTTTAGCATGTTACTAGCTTGTTTCTAGCATGACTAGCATGCGACTAGCAAGTTGCTAGAATGATTAGCATGTTGCTAGCATGATGCTAGAATTATTTATACCATGTTGCTAGCATGGTTTACCATGATTTACCAAAGTTTACCAAGATTTACCACGATTTACCATAGTTTACCATGATTTACCATAGTATCCCATGATTTACCATGTTCAAGTATGATTTATTGATTCTAGCATGATTTACCATAGTTTACTATGATTTACCACGGTTTACTATAGTTTACCATGATTTACTATAGTATACCACGATTTGCCATAGTTTACCATGATTTACCATGATTTACCATAATTTACCATTATTTACTATAGTATACCATGATTTACCATGTTCAAGTATGATTTACTATGGTTCTAGCATGATTTACCATAGTTTACCATGATTTACCTTAGTTTACCATGATTTACCATAGTTTACCACGATTTACCATAGTTTACCATGATTTACCATAGTTTACCATGCTAGCATGATTATTATGTTGCTAGCATGATGCTAGAATTTTTTTTACCATGTTGCTAGCATGGTTTACCCTGATTTACCACGATTTACCAAAGTTTACCATGATTTACCACGATTTACCATGTTTTACTATAGTATACCCTGATTTACCATGTTCAAGTATAATTTACTGATTCTAGCATGATTTCTCATAGATTACCATGATTTACCATAGTTTACCATGATTTACCACGATTTACCATAGTTTACCATGATTTACTATAGTATACCATGATTTACCATGTTCAAGTATGATTTACTGATTCTAGCATGATTTACCATAGTTTACCATGATTTACCATAGTTTACCATGATTTACCACGATTTACCACAGTTTACCACAGTTTACCATGATTTACTATAGTATACCTTGATTTACCATGTTCAAGTATGATTTACTGATTCTAGCATGATTTACCATAGTTTACCATGATTTACCATAGTTTACCATGATTTACCACGATTTACCATAGTTTACCATGATTTACTATAGTATACCATGATTTACCATGTTCAAGTATGATTTACTGATTCTAGCATGATTTACCATAGTTTACCATGATTTACCATAGTTTACCATTATTTACCACGATTTACCATAGGTTACCATGATTTACTATAGTATACCATGATTTACCATGTTCAAGTATTATTTACTGATTCTAGCATGATTTACCATAGTTTACCCTGATTTACCCTGATTTACCATAGTTTACCATGATTTACTATAGTATACCATGATTTACCATGTTCAAGTATGATTTACTGATTCTAGCATGATTTACCATAGTTTACCCTGATTTACCACGATTTACCATAGTTTACCATGATTTACTATAGTATACCATGATTTACCATGTTCAAGTATGATTTACTGATTCTAGCATGATTTACCATAGTTTACCATGATTTACTATAGTATACCATGATTTACCATGTTCAAGTATGATTTGCTGATTGTAGCATAGATAGATAGATAGATAGATAGATAGATAGATAGAAAAGGTTTGAAGATAGATAGATAGATAGATAGATAGATAGATAGATAGATAGATAGATAGATAGATAGATATAAAAGGTTTGAAGATAGATAGATAGATAGATAGATAGATAGATAGATAGATAGAAAAGGTTTGAAGATAGATAGATAGATAGATAGATAGATAGATAGATAGATAGATAGATAGATAGATAGATAGATAGATAGATAGATAGATAGATAGATAGATAGATAGAAAGGTTTGAAGATAGATAGATAGATAGAAAAGGTTTAAAGATAGATAGATAGATAGATAGATAGATAGATAGATAGATAGATAGATAGATAGATAGATAGATAGATAGATAGATAGAAAAGGTTTGAAGATAGATAGATAGATAGATAGATAGATAGATAGATAGATAGATAGATAGATAGATAGATAGATAGATAGATAGAAAGGTTTGAAGATAGATAGATAGATAGATAGAAAAGGTTTAAAGATAGATAGATAGATAGATAGATAGATAGATAGATAGATAGATAGATAGATAGATAGATAGATAGATAGATAGATAGATAGATAGAAAAGGTTTGAAGATAGATAGATAGATAGATAGATAGATAGATAGATAGATAGATAGATAGATAGATAGATAGATAGATAGATAGATAGATAGATAGATAGATAGATAGATAGAAAAGGTTTGAAGATAGATAGATAGATAGATAGATAGATAGATAGATAGATAGATAGATAGATAGATAGATAGATAGATAGATAGATAGAAAAGGTTTGAAGATAGATAGATAGATAGATAGATAGATAGATAGATAGATAGATAGATAGATAGATAGATAGATAGATAGATAGATTAGATTAGATGAGTTTGAATGAGTTTAAATTGACTAGCATCAAAGCTTGATTGAGTCTAATGGGATTTGGAGCTTGGGTCATCTGAACATCCTGTCAATGAAAGTCTATGGGCATTTTTATGGTTTTTAATATTAATTTTTAAGAAAACCGTAAATCAAACCAGTCTGAAAAGATATAGCACACCGAGTCAGAACAGTATGAAGGTCTGACCCGAGTTTGGAGTATGTAGCTTGAACGGTCTAGGAGGAGTTAGTGTCCAAAATGTTTGCGGCCAGAAAAATAATAATAAGAAGAATAATAATAAGTTTAAATAGGATTTCAGTAAGTTGGCTTTCTCAAGCCAACTTAATAATAAGTTTAAATAGGATTTCAGTAAGTTGGCTTTCTCAAGCCAACTTAATAAGTTTAAATAGAATATCAGTAAGTTGGCTCTCTCAAGCCAACTTAATAATAATAAGTTTAAATAGGATTTCAGTAAGTTGGCTTTCTCAAGCCAACTTAATAATAAGTTTAAATAGAATATCAGTAAGTTGGCTTTCTCAAGCCAACTTAATAATAAGTTTAAATAGGATTTCAGTAAGTTGGCTTGAGAAAGTAAATTTGGTGAAACAAATGTGATTACCCCTAATTATGAGTATGATGAGTATGATATAGCCTTCATTCTTTGGTCAATTAAATGAAACATTGTGCAATATTCACATGGAGGCCTGAAACAATTTAAGTATTTAATCTGATTATTAAATACATTTGTATTTTTACAACTTTTATTCAAGTATTACATTTGTACACAATTTTAATGAGTAACATGAGTAATAAGTTATTCATCTTAAAATGAACAGTGAACTACATTACTTGTTAAGAATTTATCTGACTATTTATTATTTATAATGTGAAAAGAAACTATAGATAGATTCAGAAATATTTCTCCATTAACACGTAACCTTGTATATCTGGAAGCATTTGGGACATTATTTAACCCAAAATAGGATGCCATATGACTTGATAAAGTACATGCATGCTCTGCCAGTGGGCATTGAAGGAAACTGAAAGACTGACGGATTTACAGTTTCACCTACCTTCAACTCACTTTCACACGCAGCCCGGCACATCGTCTGTAGGAGAAAAACATACAATCTGTGGCGACGGTTTTGCAATCCGTCCCATCGGTTTATAAACCGTACTCGCGAATTCTTAAACTGTTCCCTTGAACCGTGCCGGTTTATGAACTGACAGGATGGATTGCAAACCGTCGCCACGGACTGTATTTTTTTCTCCTACAGGTGACATGCCGAGCTGCGCGTACTTTCACGATACTTGCATAAACGTAATGTTAATTGTCTTAAGAAAAACTTGATGATAGCGCGTTTGTGTCTTGACGCAGATATGAAATGACAGACATGATATTCAGCTCTGAGAACAAGCAACGCAAGACAGTTGCGAATAGAAGTTTTTAAACGTGCTCTAGTCTCAGAGTTGTGCATTAGATAACGTCAATCAAATGACTGGTAAATGTTCCGCGTTATAGCAGCAATGTCTGCAGAAAGACTGCACATCTGCAGCGGCGAGACAGACACTTCGACACGGTGTTCTGAGTCAGAAAAACAAAATTGTTATTAGCATTTAATGAAATGCTGCACTCAATGCTTTCAAAAACAAATACATTTACCAATTGATGAATTCTCTCATTGAGCAGAAAACCTACCGAATGTAAATTTAGCTGCTTCAGTCTTCAGCGCCAGACTCCAGTAACATTAAACCCAGGCCTCGGCGGGAACAGAGGAGAGAGGATGTGTCGACGAACAAAAATGAAAGAAGCGTAAAGCATAAATGACTTACATTGTAAGCACATTCCAAAAAGTTATTTTACACGTAACGTTAATCACCTTTTTTGAGGAAACCGAACCGGCATGAGAAACTTTAAGACTTCTGTAACTTCTCTGCACCTCACGATCATCATTAAACCTGACAAAAACACTCGCAGTTAATAATTTCTAAATGTGTTCACCACCAATCATGTTTTCAGTAAAATTATCAACAAAAATGTTTTTCCAGTGTACTTTTATCAAGGGAAAGCAATCCAAAGCAATCCAACTTACCATCTCGGTCGCTCGAAGAAGGAATGGCGTCGTCGCTTCTCGAGTCAGCAGTCACTGAGGGGCGGAGTCATGACAATTCAGCGTTTTTTTTATTCCGCACTTTTAATGTAAAAGTGAAATTACACCATATAACAACACTGAACATGATTACTATTTAACACTGTAGATATTTAATTCAACTCTTTGGGAATTAATGACTTTTAACACTGCAAATATTACACTGCTGATTTTACTGAAAGCCCTGTAAGAACTATGATATGACTTTGTCTGCGCCAAAAGAAAGACCGCGACCTGGATGTTCTTTTCAAATGAAAATCAAGCAGCCAATCAGGGCTGGCTCTTGATATTGTACCTTAACCTTTAAAAGAAATGGTACATATATGTACCTTTTAATGCTTGGGAACATATATGTACCTTTTTGACCCTCAAAAATATGTACCTTGAGGTCCAATAATAAGCCTTATGGGGTACATTAGTGTAGATTGCAACTTGGGGGACAGAAATGGATCCCTACTGTACCCCTATTTCTGACAGTGTATGAGGGCCAGATGTGGGCTGGATCTGGTCCGACACTGGTTGCTGTCTGGGAAGGAAGAAATATTTATAAGCGATGCTAAAGACTATCCACCCTAGCCATTACCATAGTAATGGTAAATATGATTGCTTGAAGCAATCAAACATCAGCTTCTCATTTTATATCACAATTGTGAATTTATTTAGTAACATATCTGTCATAAGTCTCGTCTCGAGACTTTAGCTCATAATAATTTTTTTTTTATTTCAGGAGCTCCAATTCCCTGTCTTCCTGTTCTGTCTACCCCATTGTATGTATGTATGGACAGGTTGATGGCTAATTTAGCTGGTACTTGTGACTAGTGACAATAAATGGCTACTACTACTACTTAAGGGCTCAAAGCGATTCAGTAGGTCTTTGACGATGAGAAGGGGGTATGTGTCCAACGGCGAGATGTACACAGGGTGTACAAGGCTCATTGGGTTCGACGGTCAGATGGATTGGGGCCACCTGCTCCAACCGCAGTCCTGTGTGGGAATAGGCTTTATTTATAAGTTTATTTGTATAGGGACAGTACAAAAGACAGTACAAAAGAAACATTATCCCAGTCAAAACTGGAAAATATGTATTGCACATAGTATAGCATAAGCTAATTTGCATCTCAGGTCCCTAGAAAGGCTTTTCTAAAAAAAAAGAAAAAAAAAGTTAAATAGAAACAAAGAATAAAACTACTACTCATAGAATAAAACTACCACAATCTTTCCCTTACAGACATTCAAATACCTCCCTGAATTATACATATAAGAAAAAAAAACCTTTACATTACATTACACTTATACATACAAAAATTCTTACATTTAAATATGCGTGCAATTCTGGTTTATTTTAAACCACCGTGTAAGGGTGGTTTGCCTACAGAGGTTCAGGCTGTAGGATTGCCGAAAGGACTAAAGAAACGTTATCAGCACGATGTTATAAAACTGTACATTTCTACTCTATTACCACCCACTGCCACTTATACCAACGACGGGAATAAGCGCAGTTACAATAGCTAAATATGTGGGAGAGCGTTGCTATTAAGTGACTATATTGTACTGCAATAGGTAGCACTTCAAAGTTAATATTGGGTCAAGACTAGTTAGCACATAATTAATAATTAAAATGGTTTAATAACAATATTTTGTTATGGTTACGCTCGAATTGGTTACAAAATAGATGAAGGATGGTAAAACATATAGTTAATTGTACCCCACATGTATGTAAAATATTACCTGAGAAGGAAAGAGAGAGGGGGAGATAGAGAGAGGGAGAAATAGAGGGAGAGAGGGCAAGGCCCTGAGAAGAGAGCTCCAGCAAAGGAAAGAGTCAGCAAAGAAAAGCCAGAAGAGAGAAAAAAGCCTAGAGCAACATTCACAGTCTTCTTTTATCCCTTCCTTGACCATGTGACTGAAACCCAAATGTGAGACATTCAACCTGACCAATCAGCAGACTACAGCTTCACCCATTGTGCAAAAGGTGGGACAATTAGCAGACCCCCAATGTAAACACATGCTGGCCTACAGGCCTTGATTGATATCATCACTTTAATGCCATCAGGAATGCCTTTTGTTACTCAAGATAGTTTGGGACAGGAAAAACAGAAGTCTTTGATCATTTTGACCTTACAAATGCTTTACCTTCAATGTAAAGGACTTTATTTCAAGTATCATTTGGCAACAGGTTCCAGAGTTTGGAGCCCTCAATAGAAAAGGCTCTTTGCCCTTGTGTAGTTCTACAAAAATTTATCCTACAATTCCCACCTGCCGAACTCCTAGTGATTCTACTTGTATCATCCTGTCTCTTTATCAATTTACATAAAACAGATGGTGCCTTATTATGCAAACATTCAAAAATCTATTTTATATATGACAGCTTTTTACAATTTGTGAAACTTAACATATTAAATTTAAGACGTTGCAATGATGCCATCGATTTGGCTTTTTATCCATTATTTTTAGAGCACGATTATACAACATTTCAATTTTTTTGATTAAGGAGTCACTTGTTTGAGTCCAAACTGTTATACAGTATGAGATGCGGGACAAAATCATTGCATGCATAAAAGGTGAGCTGCCTCATTTGAGATATATTTTCTAATAAGTCTAAAACAGTTTAGGTTACTCCTTACCATTTTTGATAGCTTTTTTATATGTTTATCAAATTTAAGTTGTGAGTCTAAAACAGTACCTAAAAAAATTAAGCTCATCTACCTCCTCTATTTCTTCATTATTTACTCGAATTATTACTTTTTTTTTTGCTTTCTATTTGAAAAGCACATAAAGACACTTTTCTTAACATTCAGAGTAATTTGATTTTCCTGAAGCCATATAACGTTGAGTGCACACTTTTGAAGTCTAAGGGTTCCACTGGTTCTTTTGGTTCTTTCTTGAATTTCTTCTAAGAGCTGAGTGGACATTAGGGTGATGTCGGCTCCCGTGTCTACTAGGGCCTCTAGTTTTACATGGTGTTCTAGCGTGATGGAGAGATAGAACTTCCTTGCCACACCTTTCTTGATGAGGTCACTCAGAAGTTGAGGAACTGGAGTTTGGGTTGAGACAGGTAGAGTGTTGTGGTTTGTTTGCTGTTGCTCGCAGGGGTGACAGACAACCAAGATGGTGCTTTCTGGTACTTGAGTGGTTCCATTCTCCTCTGGTTGTTGAAGGTTTCCGTGGTATGAGTTGACGTGTCAGATCATGTTCTGAATCTGTTGCTAGGCATTCAGGTGCAGTCTCTTGTTTCCTTGACAATGGTGTTATGGCAGCATTACTTGTCGTGTTTTGAGGGTGGTGAGTGTGAGAGAGGTGGTTATTGCTCTGGTTGATGTGTACCAGGTGGTCGCTGTTCCCTTGCTTCGCCTCTAGTCATGCTGAATCTGACTTGTCTTTCTTTTCCCATTTCCTGTCCTCTTCATTGCATTTGAAGAATTCTTTCATGAACATCTGCATCATTTCTTGTGGTCTGATACCTGGTGCAGTCTGTTGTTCTTGTGTGGACTCAGTGTGGGGTTGGTCTGATTGATGTGGATTTTGTCATCGACCCCTTGGGCTAGTTGTTCCTGGTGGCGTGTGTCGCTTTCCTTTAGACATCCAGTTGGCCTCCCATGAACCTTTTCCTCTTGAGTTTCCATACGACCGTGACTGGTTCCATGAATTATCCCAGCGGTTTTCGTGCGGCCATGACTGGTCCCATGATTTCTCCCAGTGGTGTCAAGACGCATGTGGCGGGTCTCGTTGCTTGTGGCAGTGATTGTTTTGGTCTGACACTGACATGAGAGTCCCGTTCTTTTCTGAAGGAGGATTGTCTTTGTTCTTTAGGTGGCAGCTTGGTGCTTTCGTGATGCTGGGTGCCCTCTAGGGCTAATCCTTGATGTTGAGAATTGAAATCACAAACTGCTGGTATTTTGGTTCCCTTTTCTGAGGACATCTTTTGTTTGCCATAGGCTTTGTGGGCCAAATCCCTCAACTGTTGAGTAGTCATTGTGCGAGGGCAGGCCATGACGCCTAGGTGGTGGCTTACTCCAGGGTGGAGGTTTCTCAGGAAGAGGGTTTTGAAGTTTAAGTCCTCCTCCATGTCGGGTTCATTGCGTGCACCAAAGTATGCTCGTCTGAGTCTGTTGTAAAAGGCTTGGGGTGTCTCATGCTGTCTTGTTTGGTTTCTAGGGCGACCAGTCCTTGGTCTGCCTCTGGGTCTGCAAATTCTTTAATTGGGGCTTCTCAGAGGAGGTGGAAGTCTGACTTGGTGTGTGTAGACTGTTTATCCAAAAAACTTCACACCTCAGGACTGGATGTTGTTCAAAGCAAGTAGAGTCTGTCTCTGTCTGTCACGTTGGATCTCAATTTCCAAGTGTAAGTCAATATCTTGCAGGTAGGCCTGGACATCTTGACTTCGTGCCACATTTGGGGTGAATTTGTTGATGTTTCTGGCCAGTTTGTCAAGGTCTTTAAGTTCCAGGCCATGTGCAGCTTCATAGTCAGTTCGGAGAGGCCCCCTTCTCTTGTCAGCAGGGTAGCGCTCCTCCATAACACCTGAATAGGGTTTGGTGGTGATTCTTCACTTTCTCTTTGATGTGGCAGGATAGGGGACACAGTTGGATTCTTCTTTTACATAGTCAAGCTGTTGAGTCAGGCCGCTGATCTGATTTCGTGACCTTTCAAGATGGTTTTCAAGGGCCTTTATTGGACTGTTCTTGTCTCTGATGTCAGCCTTGGCTTTTTCCAGTAGCTGCTCTGCATACAATAAATATATACATATATTACTGCTCCCACTGAAGATAGGAGAAGGGAAAATGGAGCGGAAGGGAAAACAACCCTACTACGTCTTGTATTAATTTTCAAAAAATCTGTCATACGCGCACAAACTGACAGTCACCACTTATAAGCTACTACTAAATATTGTAGAAACATAATTTTCTGTAAAGTTGCTTTGTAACAATTTGTATTGTAAAAAGCGCTATACAAATAAACTTGAATTGAATTAAATTGAAAAACAATACTGGCAACAGGAGATTTTGAAAATAAAATGTAAAATTAAAGGGATAGTTCACCCAAAAATGAAAATTCTATCATCGTTTACTCACCCTCAAGTTGTTACAAACCTGTATGAGTTTCTTTGTTCTGCTAAAAACAAAGGAAGATATTTGAAAGAATGTTTGTAACCAAACAGATCTCGGTCCCCATTGACTACCATAGTATATATTTTTTCCTACTATGGAAGTCAATGGGGACCGAGATCTGTTTGATTCTGTCATTCTTCCAAATATCTACCTTTGTGTTCAACAGAACAAAGAAACTCATACAGGTTTGGAACAACTTGAGGGTGAGTAAACGATGATAGAATTTTAATTTTTGGGTGAACTATCCCTTTAAAGAAAAAGAAAATAAAATTAATGTAAAATTAAAAGTAAATAAAATTGTCATTATTGTCATCTCTTTATTTCAAACAAATGAACGATGAAGTTCCTCATTATTTATTTAAAAGAAATGAGACTGACAGTGTAATCCAAGCGTTAATGGTAATTACGGTATAGAATGAGAGAGAAAACAACTGAAAAATGGGAAATAAACCATAAAACTGAGTAAATAAATAAAGTTAAATAAAGGAATAAAAAAATAAATGAGAAAAAAATAAAATAATACAAAAGTGAAGAAATTAGAATGGCTGATCTAATTGGTAACTGGTTTACTCAACTTTGAAGGTCAAGATTTCCTATTACACAATTAAAGAGCTATTGCCAATGTAATGCTTAGGGTATTGGTGATAACGATTAGTTTTAACTCTAGTTAATGGTAGATTCGTCACAAATTATATACTTCTGAGTCAATATTACTTTAATGGGGAGAGGGAGGTGAAAAAGAGTAAAACTTAAGATGGGAATGTTCACAGATTGTTAGATCATTTCAACACTGCTACAAAACACACTGCATCCAGCTTCAGCGAGCCACACCAATGCTTGCGTTAACCTACGGGGCTAATGGCTTTAGCATAGACTTCCATGAACACCTGAGTTGTTTACAACAGTGGGCGCATGCGCACTTGAGGGTCAACCGGAAAACTTTTCAGACTTCCGTGTCATGGCTGTAACTATGGTGATGCACAGCAATACAGTTCAAGACGCACGTGGGTATGTCTGCGTGCAGACAAAGTGCAAAACATTACATGAAATGGCGGCGCATTTCAGTATAACACAAACAATGGGCACTTATTCTTTACGATAAAAGCGCTCAATAAATCTCAGCTCTTTGTGAGTGAGGCAAAATATTTTGTGCACTGCAGATGCACTATGGTTAAAACAATAATGTTATTGCGATCTAGGCAGATCAGAATTCTTCGTGTCAGTTTCTGTGGACACGCAACACAGCATGCAGGATTTACTGCATCAATTTACTTGATCAAGATTGACAAAATACTCCCATTCAAATTAGACTCGGACACATGTAATGTTTCACAAGTAACAGTATCTTAACTTCACCAAGTGAGTCGATACAAACAGGTACATTAGTTAGCTAGTCTAACGTCAACCTAGGGAGACAGCTTAGTTGATTTAACATTGGAACACGCAATAATTAATCAATCTAGCTATAACAAGGCCTTTTAGGAAGAAAGTGGGGAACACGCCCACTTCTGTCCTGGTGCGCTGTAAGGCGACTTTCTTACGTCTCATAAGGCAATTTTAAATATGTTTACTGCAGTTTCAACAATAACAACAAAACACTTATACAAACTAAACGTGAGTTTAGATTTCCATTCATTCACACAACGCCCTGTTATGCGCTCTTAACTTTACACATATACACAATAAAATACTTGTTTTCCTGTGTCTCTAATCTATCTTTCCGGTCCAATAGATTAGATACAATCACAAATGACTTGTTTTGTGCTTACAAATTAGTTTAAACTGCCGGCATTCTACACCATAAAATGTAAGATTAATAAGGGAATTAAGATCAATATAACTCAAAGGGGATTGAATTACAGTGAATAAGAACCGAATTAGTATGCAAATTATTCAGAATTAATATTAATATTAACACTTTATCAACTATTCGTCCACCGATAAATTGAGGTTAGGGTATTTTATCAATTCTGGACGAAATATTATCCCGTGGCCTATGGTAATAATATCATGAAATTATGATAACTGATTATGAGCAAGGTAACAGAATCTACAGCAGAGGTGGGTAGTAACGAGTTACATTTACTTTGTTACATTTACTTGAGTAATTTTTGGGGGAAACGAATACTTTTCGGAGTATATTTAAAGATGGGTACTTTATACTCTTACTTGAGTAAATTTTTGGGGGAAAATCTGTACTTTTACTTCGTTACTGTGGGCGACGCTCCTCTCGTTACTTTATCTTAATGCAATAAATGTTATGACTGCTTCAGTTTGTTCCAAACGCGCCGTCTACTTTTCTCTGGGCAATGAGCGATGCCCACTCGCGAATGATTTATTCTTTTGAGTCAATACTGTTCAAAGGCTTGATCAAACCAATTGGCAGACGAGTGAATTGGTTCATGGATCAGTTTGAATGAGTCGTTCAGTTTCCTGCCGCACGCGCTGAGCATCTGAAGTGGTTCACTCGGAGTTGTAACGTTTAAGAACAGAAAGAGCGTTGAAAACGTGGCTGGACTGGAACTGCACTGAATTGAAATCTGCAAAGGTTATTATTTGCTAGCGATGGAGATCCTTATTAGATGAACACCGCGTGTGCTGTCTACTGTTTAACAGGTAATAACTTGGGCTACATTCGATTACAGTACACAATACCACTGTGACATTAGTTTGTTGTACGTGTGTGGCTTATAACAGAGGGGAGTCAAGTTGAATGCAGCTTCCAAAAGACAAAAAATAGCCGATTAAGATTTTATTAATTTTAATACAATCACACTGGTGCAAGTCAGCTGCTAAATTCAGATCTGTGATCGCTTGCTGGCGCTGAGCCAGAGATAGATGCGTTTATACCGCGCTGCGCATTATAACACATCACACATGATTCTTTTGAGCTTATTAAAGCATTGGCCAATCAGAGGTGTTCAGATGAGTCATCGCTAAAATGCCTGTGCTTCCTTCACTCGCTCACGGACTGAATACCGGACTGGCGAATTCTCTCGCAGGAACAACAAAGTGCAGATGTGTGTACGAATCTTTAATTAAGATATTGATTTCACAGTGTTAACAGTTTCAGTGATTTTAATGGGAGTTTCTGAGAGTGATTGAAATCTAGACTGTCAGTGAAAATTATCTTTAATAATGTAAATGTTATTTGCTCTCTTTCTGAACAATGAAAGATTAGTAGCAATATTTAAATCACATTAACTTTCAATGTTAAATTGACATTTAATATAAAGTCAGTCGTATTAAAAATATGTTATGGCATGACACCTATATCTGTTACTTAAGTAAACAGACAAGCTCTTATAATAAATTACATAAATTGGAGTAAAGGATGATGAAATATATACATTTATACACACACACATACATTACATACATTTTATCTATATATCTAAATAAAAATAGGCTCAGTATATATGACCCAAAGTAACTAGTAACTAACTACTTGAGTAGATTTTTTATCCGATACTCTTTTACTCTTACTCAAGTAACTATTCAAGACTAGTACTTTTACTTTTACTTGAGTAAATATTTCAAGAAGTACTTTTACTTTTACTTGAGTACAGTTTTTGGGTACTCTACCCACCTCTGATCTACAGTTTAAGGCAGTAACTTGTAAGCACACAGCACAAGACACTGGTATGTAAAATCAACCAAGGCTTTATTGAACTACTCTAATACACACAAACTAAACTAACGAAACATACAAACATTCATTCAAACAGTAACAGAGAAAAGTGATGCTATTAACGGAGAGGGAATGGAGTCCCAAGTGTCTAGCGTTAGACACTATTTCTTGACCGCAACCTGAGAGAATCAGTCTACTAGCACTTTAATCTTAGTTCATTTTCTTAATAAGATTTGCACCAGTTTCAGCCAGAATTAGGAGATATTGTGTTCTTGCATTTGGATGCTCCTGTGGGCGCGTTGCTCAAAGTTGCTGGAGACGGAATCTCTTTGCTATGCAACGGATTTGCTCTAAGTCTGGAGCGACTCAGATGGTTTTCTTTGACGAAGTTCAGTGAAGGATCTTTATTGAAGAGTTGATGAGTTTTGAGTGAGCTCTTGGTGTTTTGAAGAGTACACGCTGGACGATGGAAAGGTCAGCACAAAACATAAGCAAGAGCAAAGTCACTGCAAAAGCAGGGCAAAGAAACAAGGCAAAAAGCAAAGCATAGCTGCTTGTCATTGGGTTATAAGCGTGTTCATCTGACTCGTCCTTCTTAGTGCGACAGCCAATCAGATATTGTCTTGGGCGGGACCTACGCCCCGTTCTCCGGTTCTTGCATGTAATTAGCGTAATGTCCACGTGATCGCGTGTGTCCAAACTCCTGAGAGTTTAGTTTAAACGCTTTAATAAGCAAACTTAATTGTTTTAATATGGTGTATCCTACACACATCTACTTCTATATCAAATGGTAAAGGAAAAAACCAATGGCGGATCTATATCTCTGCTTTTGTTCATTGGGTCTCTTGCTTCACGGCGAGATCACTCATCACCTTTCTTTTTTCAGCTACATTAAGTTTTCTTGTTTTTCTTTTTTCTTTAACTTAAAATTTTACCGCCTTTTAGAGAGCATGAGGTGGATAAATGTTTCGCTGTTTTTCAACATGTTGTGGCTAATTTGAAATGGCCGAAAACATTCTGGCCTATGTTGCTGCAGTGTGTGTTTGTGGGTAGGGCCCAGGAAGCTTACTCATCTTTATCTATTGACGATTCCCTAGGTTATGAATGGGTAGAGAGTGCTGTTCTCAGGGTGTACAAGTTGGTTCCTGAGGCTTACAGACAAAAATTTAGCGATTATCGGAAAACAGATGTTGAGACCTACATTGAATTTGTTTGTGAAAAAAAAATGTTTTATTGCTGGTGTGCCTCTTTGAAAGTGAAAACATTTGAAGAACTTCGCAAATTTATTCTTTTAGAAGAATATGAGAAGAATTCTTCCTGAATGTCTTGCAGTCTATCTTAACAAACAGAAAGTTCCTAAATGTTCTGCTGCTGCAGCATTGGCTGATGAAAATGTTCTTACGCATAAAAAGTTTTACCCAAAAATCATCGCCCAATAGCAGTAGTCGCCGTTCTCAAAGGCGTAATTTTGAGATTGCATTGTCAACAGATAAATCAGTAGAGAGTTCCGAGTCTGTGTCTTCACCAGTTGGAAGGACTGGAGGTGTTAGCTTCGCAAGCTGACCTGTGTGAGGAACAGGGGTATGTGCCGTTCATCATGGATGGATTTGTGTCTTTTGAAGATTGCTCTAACTGTCAAAAACCAGTTAAAATCCTCCGTGACACTGGTGCTGCTCAGAGTTTTATTCTGGAAGGAGCATTACCTCTGTCTGATAAGTGCTCTATTGGCTCAAGTGTAGTTTTAGTACAGTTTATCAAACTATATTTGTATTTGTTCCTGGTAATGGGCTGGTGTGGTTGTGGTTTTAATTTGTGTGTTTTTGTGTTAACTATTATGACCATTCTCTGTGCTGTTCTAATAACCCAAAACCCTTTCATACCTGGGATTTCAGTATTAAGATTATTTCAATATTTTGGTAAAACTGATCTTAGATTGAGTGAGTGAGTGATCTTAGATTTATTAGCCTTAACGTAAAACATATTAACCATGTTGTTAAAAGGCAAAAACGTATTTCTTTTTTTCAAAAGGAGAAATGCCAGGTGACTTCCGGTTTAGCATCTGCCATGTGAGGGCGCATAAGTCGGGAGCTCCGCAAACCAGCTTTTAAATCCTGTTTTATAGTTTGATACAGCGTTATATTATACTTTTCTTTTTTTACATCTCGTGTATTTGACGTTCACTTTACTTCTAACAATATTGTTGCAATCTTAGTCGTATGAGTTCCAACGATGTCTTCTAAAATGCAACGACAAAAGAAGGCCGATTCGGCTGGTGCCGGCGGCTCGCCTTTGGACACGGCTGAACTTTCCACCCCTGAGGGTGTTGCGATTATGGGTGCCATTAACAGGCTTGAAAGTGGGATACACGCCAAATTTGACGCGCACGCCGCTGAAATTCGAGGCGAAATTTCCCTGATACGAGAAGAAATGCATAACACATTTTCATCGTTCAAAGAAGACCTCAAAACCCAGAGTGAGCGCTTAACAAGCCTGGAGACCGCTAACTCAGAGTGGACAACAAATCTTCACTCTCTCGAGCCAACAGTCGTTTCTCTTCAGAAAGAGGTCGCCTCACTGCAAGCTAAGTGCATCGATTTAGAGTGTCGTTCCCGCAGATCCAATCTTCGCTTGGTGGGAATTCCGGAAGGTTTGGAAGGCCCACAACCTACGAAGTTCGTGGCAGATGCTTTGGTGGAGATATTTGATCTTTCCGAATCTCCGAAGCTCGCGCGCATCGTACACTTGCACCGAAACCTGCGGAGGGTAGCCGTCCGCGAGCCTTCGTTATTTGCTTCCATCGATACGACGTCAAGGAGGATATCTGGCGAAAAGCGGGCCGTGGTGGGCAGCTTAAGTTCAGAGACAAAACTGTGTTCTTCCCGGACTTTCCGCCTGAGATTGCCAAGAAGCGGGCCGCATACTATGAGGTTAAACGTCTACTGAGGTCCATGCCAGATGTTAAGTACGGTCTAAAGGGTCTTACCGGCTTCAGAATCACAAAAAACGGCACTGAACATATGTTTGATAATCCAGCCGCGGCACTGGCTTTTGTGAAGCAACACCTGTTACCTGCTTAAACACCTATGAACGTGCTGAAGCTTATAATGTCTCATTTTCTCTGGGTCAGAGACTATTGAAAGCACTTTATTTAGATGTGGTTTAATATGTTAGGATTTATTCTTTGACTATAACTATCATTTATATAATTATAGGATTATAATTTTTATTTTTATTTTTTCTGTATCGGAATAGTCTACATTCGCTGTATTTGTTATTTGTTTGCGGAGATGCGTCCGAGGTAAGAATCACAATATCTCGCATGCACATTGGGGTTTTTCCTCAGGGTAGCGTACGCTCCAGTTGGGGGAGTGTTAGCTTAGGTCAAGGGCGCGGGGTGGGGGTGGCAGTGAGGGCGGGGGGCGGGTTTTGCGCTAGAGTTCTTGAAGTGTGTTAATATGTTCTTGTTTCTTGGTTCATCTCATAAGCACAAGACTGGGCCATTGCTCTTTTGTATTGTTTCATACTTTTCTGTACTTGCTGATCCTTGTATAATTATTTGGGTTTTACAAGTATCTTTTTGGTCTCCTCTTTTTTTTCTTTTTTTCTTAAATGATGGGTGGTAGAGCTAATGAAGATGGTTCGGTGAGATGGGTTAGCTGGAACTGTAAAGGTTTGAATAATCCAGTCAAACGCAATAAGGTTCTGATTCATCTTAGGAAACTGAAAGCCAATTTTGTGTTTCTTCAAGAAACTCACCTCTGTTCTTCTGAACATTTTAGATTGAAAAAGGACTGGGTGGGTCAAGTCTATCATTCACATTTTCAGTTCAAGTCCAGGGGCTGTGGCATTTTGGTACATAAATCCACTCCGTTTGCCGTATCACAAGTAATTGCAGATCATAAGGGCAGATATGTCATTGTAACAGGAACATTGTTTTCAACCCCCCTAATTCTTGCTAACGTTTATGCCCCAAATTATGATGATGTTTCCTTTATTACCTCTTTTTTATCATGTATACCTGACCTTCACTCTCATTTGTTAATCTTGGGTGGAGATTTTAACTGTGTGATGTGTCCACAACTTGATAGGTCCTCGAAAAAAGTTATATCTCTTTCAAAATGTGCAGCAGTTATTCAATCTTTTCTACATAGCTATGGTATTCATGATCCATTTCGCTTTTTAAATCCTTCCGCAAGGAAATATTCATTTTTTTCGCAAGTACATCATTCCTATTCACGAATTGATTATTTTTTTCTAGATAACAAACTTCTTCCATATCTGCAGAATTGTTCATATGAAAGCATAGTAATATCTGATCGTGCACCAGCTGTTCTGGAACTTAGCTTTCCAAAAGCACCCCCAAAGCATCATCAATGGTCCTTTAACCCTGGTCTATTAAGGGATAAAGAATTTGTAAAATGTATCTCCTCAAATATATCTTCTTTTCTTGAACTCAATAGTACTCAGGGTATGGCTTATTCTACTATTTGGGAGACCTTAAAATGTTATCTGCGTGGTTGCATAATTTCATATTCCTCTTATAAAAATAGAGAGCGAAAAAGGCAACTAGATGAATTATCTAGTTCTATATCAGCTATTGATGTTCAGTACTCACTGAACCCATCTCCCAACCTTTATAAAGAGCGTCAGATTTTGCAGACAAAATACGATCTTTTATCAACGGAAGAGGCTGAGAATTTGTTTTTACGAGCTCAACATAGGGTCTATGAGTTTGGTGATAAGACTGGTAAATTGTTAGCTTACCAAATTCGTAAATCGCAAACGTCACGCTTGATACCCCAACTTAAGTTATCTTCAGGAATCACTACCACTGACTATAAAGAAATAAACTCTCAATTTAAACAATACTATGGAAAATTGTACACCTCGGAATCTCCTCAAGATATATCTTTAATGAAAACTTTCTTAGATAAATTAGATTTCCCCACTGTAGAAAAGACTTTGTGTGATTTTTTGGATGAGGATATTCAAATTGAAGCTGTAGCTGATGCGATTGCTTCCTTGAAAACAGGCAAGGCCCCGGGTCCTGACGGCTTCCCTTCTGATTTTTATAAAGCATTTTCTAAATTACTATGCCCTGTGTTGCTTTTGGTTTTTTTAGAGAGTCTTCAAAATTCTAAGCTGCCCCCAACCTTCTATCAAGCAACTATTTCATTAATTCTTAAGAAAGATAAACCCCCCCTAGACTGTGGTTCTTATGGCCCCATATCGCTTTTAAATTGTGATTACAAGATACTAGCTAAAGAATTATCCTTACGGCTTGAAAAAACTTTACATGGGGTCATTTCACCTGATCAAACTGGTTTTGTTCGGGACAGACATTCTTTTTTTAATATTAGACGTCTTTTTAATGTTCTATATTCACCTCATTCCAACAAAGCTGAAGTTGTGGTCTCACTAGATGCTGAAAAAGCATTTGACCGCATTGAGTGGGGCTATCTTATAAATGTTTTGGAGAGGTTTGGATTTGGTTTAAAATTAATTTCTTGGATAAAGCTACTTTATGCTACCCCCAAAGCATCTGTACCCTCAAACAACATTATTTCGGATCCTTTTCCACTGTGTCGGGGCACAAGGCAGGGTTGTCCCCTTTCCCCCCTTCTATTTGCTTTTGCTATTGAACCCTTGGCAATTGTATTACGTGCTGACTCAGAGGTACAAGGCATTTTTCGTGCTGGTCTAGAACAGAAGGTTTCTTTATATGCTGGTGATCTTATTTTATTTTTATCCAATCCCCTAGTCTCAATTCCTCGAGTTCTTTTAATATTGGACTCGTTTAGTACTTTTCAGGTTATAAATTGAATTTTTCCAAGAGCAAATTATTCCCAGTAAATTCTGCTGCATTAAGTCTCTCATATTCAAATTTTCAATTCAGAGTTGTTAATAATCAATTTAAATACTTGGGTGTCCAAGTGACTCGTAAACACGCTGAGTGGTTTAAAACCAATTTCAGTCCGTTATTTGATCTCACAAAATCTATGTTTTTATCATGGAAACCCCTTCCTCTCTCACTGATAGGAAGGGTAAATGCAGTTAAAATGAACATTCTTCCCAAGTTTTTATATCTATTTCAATGTTTGCCCATATTTATTCCTAAGTCATTTTTCTTATGTCTGGAAAAGACTATCTCGTCATTTATTTGGGATAACAAGCCAAGGCGAATAAGTCTAAAACATCTTGTTAAGCCTAAAGAGGTGGGAGGTTTGGCTTTGCCTAACTTCCAAACATATTACTGGGCAGCCAACTTTAGAAACTTACTGTACTGGTGCCGGCATGATTTGCAACTGTGTAAACCTCTCTGGGTGCAAATAGAGGCTGTTTGCTGTTCTCCAGTCACGTTGACATCTTTGCTCTGTTCTTCTATCCCTCCTACTCATAGTATCGCAATTAAGAATCCAATTGTTAAACACTCTCTTAGGATTTGGACTCAGTTCCGCAGAGCTCTACGGCTTAAGGGTCTTTCTTCAGCGGCACCCATTGCCAGTAACGCTTCCTTTCCACCCTCTCTTTTTGATGGGGCTTTTAATATTTGGAAGTCACAGGGTCTAGTTACAATTGATCAGTTATTTATTGATAGTAATTTTGCTTCATTTGACCAACTTAAAAATAAATTTTCTCTGTCCAATTCACATTTATTCCGGTATTTTCAAGTTCGGAGCTTTGCCCGTAAACATTTTCCGGATTTCCCCTCTGCCCCTTCTAGTGATGTCTTGGAGTGTATTTTAGACCAGCATAAATGTATAAGGGGTGCCATTTCAAAGATTTACAGTATAATAAATGACAATCAAACCCCATCTAGTGGGTCATTAAAATCTCTCTGGGAGCAGGACTTAAGTATTTTGTTAGATGATGAAACCACTATCTTAAAAAGGATACATTCTTCTTCAGTTAACTCTAGGCATAGGCTTATTCAATTTAAGGTTGTGCATCGTATTCATTGGTCAAGGGTGCAACTTGGCAAGATATTTCCTGATTTAGACCCCACCTGCCCTCGCTGTGTTGCGGAGCCAGCCTCTCTGTTTCATTCTTTCTGGTCCTGTCCTAAGTTATTACGTTTTTGGGGGGGAATTTTTAGCTGTATCTCAGAAACTTTTACCACAGTAATAGATCCCAACCCATTGACAGCTTTATTTGGGGTTCTCCCAGAATATGTTAAACTTACAGCTTTAGAGAGGGATAATATTGCACTTTGCACACTTTTGGCTAGACGACCTCCAACCTACCGTCAGTGGGTTTTTGACCTACTTTTTGCCCTCAAACTTGAAAAGATTAAATGTGGAGTTAGAATGAAACCCGAACTTTTCTTGAAATCTTGGAGCCCTTTTTTGGATTATTTTAAGGAGACAAACTCTGGATAAAATGTTTTTCTTTTGGTTATTTTTTGCTGTTTTTGTTTTCTATGGTCTATTTAGTTGTTTATATGTACTTGCATATGTTACTTATGTGAGTATTTATTATGCTTGTTAAATTTTCCCATTTAATTATGTAACAGTCTGATACTTGTACTGTGCTTGAGATGCTTTTAATAATAAAAAAAAAAAAAAAAAAAAGGAGAAATGCCAGATTGCATTGTTACAAGAAAACCACTCTCTGATACAGAGCACATGAAGTTGCATTGAAACTGTTTTGGCCAGGGTTTTTTTTCTTCTTATATGTCCAGGGGAGTTGAGTAGGGGAGTTGCCACTCTTCTTCATAAAAATCTTTCCTTTAAATTGAAAAAAATCACTTACAGATAATGAAGGTTTCTACATACTCCTTTCAAGTTTTCTACATGGGGATCATGTTTTGATTGTTTGCATCTATGCTTACAGGGTATATAAGCCTCAATTTCTTTCTAAGTTACTGGCTGACATTTCTTCATTTTCAGGCTCTCTCATACTTATGGGAGGGGATTTTAACTGCATTCTAGACACATCCATAGACCAGTCTCCTCAAAATATGTATCAGACTAAAGAAAAGTCTTAGGCTTTTAGATTTTTGAAAAACGTCTGGAATTGTTTGATGTTTAGAGGTTAGCTCATATGAGGGTGAAAGATTATACTTTTTACTCTCAGCCCCATCAAACATTTTCACATATCGATCTATTTCTAGTATCACAGGAGTTATTGGACAGAACAGTGGATTGTTCCATCGGTATTAAGACTTTGTCTGACCACTCTCCCATCTTAATGACTGTTTGTCCTCCATATAGAGATCCATACAATAGACAATGGTGACTGAACCCTTAATTAATGAGCTGTCCTAAATTTATGAAAGTTTTCAAACAACAGTGGAAAAACTTTATTGAAATTTATAAAGCCCCTAAAGTCACTCCGTCTATCAGGATTGGACCTATTGTCATGCGTGTCAGTTCCTGTTTTACCTAATTTGGTCTGTTTCCTGTCCTGGTTTAGTTTGATTATTAATTGATTGCCCGCACAGGTCTGTTCCTCATTATCCTTTCTTTGCCAGATGGTTTTTCCCCAGAATTCTATAAAAAAAAAATATAAATGAAATAGTAAGAACACTTAGGCCCCATTTACACTGCATGGTTCAAGTGACCCAATAACGATTTTTTCCTCTCATGTGGCACAGATCGCATATGACCAGTGAACGTGTAAGCAGGAAAATGCATGGATTCCGATTTTCTCAGATCGGATTCAGGCCTCATTAATATGTAGTAATAAATCGGATATGAATCGGATACGTGCATTTGCGTGTGCCGTGTAAGCAGACAAATCGGATATTCCCCAGTAAATGCGAGTCGTACGTCATTAAAAAAGTGACGTCAACTCAGGTGGACCCCACCAACTGAGATCACATGACTTATTATAGGCGTGATGGAGGACGAAGTATACACACAGTGGAACAATGTGGAGGTTTCATGTCTTTTAAGTCTTTGGGGTGAAGATACTTGTTACAGAAATAAATCTGTGTTTGAAGACATTTCACGAGATATGGGGAGGCACGGTTTTAAGTAGAGCCCGACCGATATATCGGCCGGCCGATATTATCGGCCGATATAAGCTAATTGCATTTAAATCGGCATCGGCATTTATAACGGCCGATGAAACATGAGAAACAGAGTCTCATGCTTCACTCATGTTATGAGTGTTGCATAGTGTGCCCACCAGAGGGAGCTCTGCAGCTCCAGAGTTAACAACAGCGCCAGAAGTCCACTACAGAAGAAAGCGATCAACTGTTTTGACGGTGAGTCTGTCGTTCGTCATGTGAAATGATTGTAGATTTAGTTCATACCCTGTATATAAAAACTGTGTGGTAGTTCTAGCTAACGGTCCTATCATTATTACTTCTAAATATTCTGTAACATCACTTACAGCCGCTAATGCATTGCTATATTAGATTAGCCACAAAGCTAATACCATGTTTATCAGTGGAAGAGCGCGAACGTTAATAGGAGGTCAAACTATAACGTTAGCGTTTAACTTATTCTTATTCTATTGCGGTGTGTTTCCCACATAATGACCGCGTAATTGGGCCTTTCACACAGTACGCGGTATGCACGGCGCTTGCCGCTGGGCTCAGTGTTGCCCTTCAGATACAACGCGATTTGCGCTGCGCTATGGCATAGGCGGAGTTTTAAAAACGTTTAGCGGGAGCTCTTTCATAGTCTGTTCCTCCTCCTTTCGGTCAGCAGCAAACATGTATCTGTCCCGTTGTAAGAAGCGAGCGATAGCGCTAGTCCTGCTGATGAGAATTAAGAGAGAAGCAAGGAAGAAGAGGCTACCCTCAGGTCCAGAGAACAATTTGGTGAATTCAGGCTGGTTACGTTACTCTAACGCTAATAGCTTCCTTTTTAGCAGGCCCCTTAAATGCTTGCTTTTAACTTGTTTGAAGGTGGTTCTTCTCAAAATTGACAGCGGTGTGTTCATGACACTAACGTTAACCATTCAACTTCGAATTGATTCCGTAATCTTCCGGTAATAGTAGGCAAGACGATGTTTTGATTCAGACTGCACAAAGAGAAGAGGAGAAGATATACGGGTCTGTTGTGAATGTGTCTGTGAGAGCAAATATAGTGTAGTTACAGTAACTACAGTAGGTGCGTCAGAAATGATTAAACCAGAGGGGACATGTAAATAAATGTGAGCTGAACAAGCGCTTTTTTTCTTTTTAACATATTGTTTCAAAGCAGCTTTACAGACATAACAGGAAAATGTTGAAATAATATTGTTAAATATAAGTAGGTAATACCTATTGCTTGACAAATAAAATATATATATATATTTCTCATTTTTGCCTATGTAGGAGATCCCAGTTTAATATTATTATAATTCTAATGATGACATGAGTAATGATACATGGTGATATTAATACACATGCTTATTCTTTCTCTGTCTCTCTTTCTGCCTACAGATGGCTGAAAAAGGTGAATGCTGTAGCAGCAAAGTGTGGGACTACTTCTGCAAATACTTTAACTTTAGTATTATAATTTATTTACAGTAAACACACAGACTGTTAAAACCAGCTTCAACTGGAAGAAAGTAAAAGTGTTAAATGTTTAAAACCAGACTGTTTTTTGATCATTAAAAAATATATACTTTTGATGTGCAATTGTTTAGTCATTGAGACTGTAATCTAAGGCTTTTTTTTTAACATAGTCCATTCTGGAAAATGGTTTATACTGCCCACATACATAGAACAGGCAGATATTTTGCTATTGAATGTTGTGTAAATGCAGTTTATAGGAAATGGATGTAATATCCAGATTATTTTTTAAAATCAAAATATCGGCTTATAAATCGGCTCTTTTCGAGTTAATATCGGCATCGCAATCGGCCCCCAAAAATCCATATCGGTCGGGCTCTAGTTTTAAGTGCTCGTCGCTACAGTGCCAACGTAAGATAAAAAGCTTAAAAAACAAATACAAAGCAAAACACCGTATAATTTTATTTGCATCTGCATCCATTGTATTTCGTGCTGTTTTACTTCTACTACTCTTTATCTTACTATCACTCTCTGTTGTTTAAAGTGATAAAAATATAAATTAATTACCACCATATTTCTGATATTATTGATCAATCTTATCAGATTAATTTTAATCGTTCACTTTTATTTGAAATCCGTGAGTGCAGTGCACCTGCATCGCAGAGTTTGGCAGATCTCGCTGCTGGATCAGTGACGATGGTGTGAGTAATGACGGCGAACGCAGCGAAATCAATAATGACAAAATATAAGGAAAATGTTAGCGGTAATGGACCCTAGACACTAGATAGCATTAATGAAACAGACAAGGAGGAAGATCTAATGGATATAGAAATGATTGGAGAGGAGGGTACTGGATATAAGAGGGTGAATGCGGGTACAAATAAAAAGAAAAGAAAGAAAAAACATCAGGGAAAAGAGATAAGGAATTCAGGAGATAGTGGTAATGAACAGGAGAGGAATTAAAATGTGGATGAGTTAAAGGTAATATTGACATTTAAAGAGGATGGTGGCATAGAAAAAGCTGAGCCCGAAAGAACTAACTAAGGAATTGAGGAAAGTAGCTGGAGAAATTAAGCTAGCTAAAGTGTTAAGGAATGGAAATTTGATGATTGTATGTAACAATGAAGAGCAGAAATAAAGAGTGATATGTAAGAAGGACGTTGGAATTAGTAGAATTGGAGAAAAGAGGCAATGGATAAGTGGAGTAATAACTGGAGTGCCATTAGATGTGTCTATGGAAGAGCTCAAGAGTAATATAAGTGGAGAAAAAATACTTGGTGCAAGGAGAATGTTTATGAACAGAAAAGGGAATAGAAAGGAGAGCCTGTTAGTTGAACTTAGATTTGAAGGTGATGAATTGCCAGATAAGGTAAAACTCTTAAAACTCTCACTTTTCAGTTAGACCATTCGTGGCCCCACCTTTGTCAAAAGTATGGGCATGTGGTCACCGTGTGTAAATCAAGGAAAAGATGTGCAAGATGCGGAGAGGAACATGACTATGGGAAGTGTGAGGGGGCAGGAATCAAGTCCTGCAACTGTGGAGGAGATCATAACGTAGCGTTTGGAGCAGGTTAAGTGAGGAAAAGAGCAATTGAAGTGCAGAATGAGAAAAATAAGATGAATATAACTTATGCAGGAGCTGCTAAAGGGGTTGATGAAAGAAATAAGGGAAAAGGAGAAGTTAAAGATATGAGAACAGAGATAAGGAATGAGGCTACCTCAGAGCTGGTAGGTAGGAGTACAGAGGATATAATGATGGTCAGTAGAGTAAATTTTTTTGTCATTCATAGCTGAGGTAGTAAATTGAACAGCTCAAACTGAAAAAAAAAGACGATTAAGATTCAGATTATAGTCAGGGCAGCAGAGAGGTTCTTAGGATATATCATGGGTTAAGATAAGGGATGGACTGGTGAATGAATCCCAGTCAAGTCAGGAAGCATGTTATGGATACACAGCTAAATCCCCAGAGTAAAATTAACTCTGTTCAGAGAACATTTGGTCCCTCTCTACAAAGAGTTAAAACAACTCTGAATCAGAGTTAAAGTTAATGAGATACTTAAGTGATTAATTAAGTGATGATTGTGCATTAATGATGAACATCTGCTGTTAACAAGTTCTCAGCAGAGGAGGATTCAACAACTCCACAAACAGCATTACCAGCTTCACTTATTACTAACCAGGGGTGCGTTTCCCGAAAGCATCGTTGGCCAACTATGGTCGCAAGTTCATCGCAATGTCCATTGAACTCATTGGTAACGACGGAACTTGCGACCATAGTTGGCCAACGATGCTTTCGGGAAACGCACCCCAGACTGACTTTATTTCTGTCAGAAATCTACAGAAGGTCTTATTAAGAATTAACAGAGGTTTAGATGTTGATGATTTATTGAAAATGTATGATTACCATTATAGTGATGAGTGTTTCCTTCAGTTGGGCAGTTTGACTCTTCTTGCGAGTTTGTGGATTTTGTAACAGCTTTTACCAAAATGTGTAATTTGTTACAAAGAAAACCAAAAACAAAGATGATCAGGTGATATAGTGTTTAACAGCAGATAGTAAAAAAATATGCGCTTATATCGTCACTGTCCAAAAGTGGTCATTTGATGTTAATAGATTATATTCACTAACAATACTCTCTTGCTACAGATTGGACATTTTGAATTTTTTTAAATACATAATAGGGGATTTTTTTTTTCTGAGACACAGACATCAAGATTCAACTTATGAATCTCAACAATGGTAACATGCTTCATGCTGCAATGCATGCTGGGAGCCACAATAGTATAAAACTCATGGCTCCCAGGATGCATTGCGGCATGAAACATGTTACCATTGTTGAGATTCATAAGCTGATTCTTGATGTCTGTGTCTCAGAAAAAAATAATCCCCTATTATGTATTTAAAAAAATTCAAAATGTCCAATTTATGGCAAGAGAGTATTGTTAGTGAACATAATCTATTAACATCAAATGACCACTTTTGGACAGTGATGATATAAGCGCATCATTCTACTTTTTGTTGTTGAAAACTAGATCACCTGAACATCTTTGCATCTGGCATTCTTTGCAACAAATTACATGTTTTGGTAAAAGCTGTTACAAAAACCATAAACACTCAAAAAATATAAGCTAGAGTCAAACTGCCCAACTAAAGGAAACATTCATCACGATAATGGTGATCATACATTTTCAATAAATCGTCAACATCTAAACCTCAATGCTCAATACGAACTTCTGTAAACGTATGACAGAAATAAAGTTAGTCTGGTTAGTAATAAGTGAAGCTGGTAATGCTGTTTATGGAGTTGTTTAATCCTCCTCTGCTGAGAACTTGTTAACAGCAGGTGTTCATCATTAATGCCCAATCATCACTTAATTAATCACTTAAGTATCTCATTAACTTTTACTCTGTTTCAGAGTTATTTTAACTCTCTGTAGAGAGGGACCAAATGTTCTCTGAACAGAGTTAATTTTACTCTGGGGATTTTGCTGTGTAGTAAAGATGATTTTAATTTTAGAATGGAATGCAAGAAGTCTTGTGGCCAATGGATTAGAATTTAAAAGTGTTATTAATGAATTGGAAATTAAACCTGATTTGATATGTATACAAGAGTCGTGGCTTAAACCCAAATTTGATTTTGTTATAAAAGGATATGTCAGTGAGAGAAGAGATCATGGGGAGGGTAATGGAGGAGGGTGTATTACTCTTATTAAGGAAGGTATACAATATAGAGTGTTAAGTAAAGGTGAGGCAAAGGAATATGTGGTGGTGGAGATATGGGTTAATGGATTGAATTATCTAATAATAAACTTTTATATGTAAGAAGTTATTGCTAAATGAATTGGAACAAAGAGAAGGTCAAAATAAAGAGAGGGTTATTTGGTGTGGGGATTTCAATGCACAGAGTACGTTATGGGGAGGTTTAGTGACAGATGGAAATGGATTGGTGGTGGAGGAGTTGATAGATAAGAGGAATTTGGTATGTTTAAATGATGGGAATTATACTAGGGTAAATGTGGCAACAGGAAAGAGTTTGTGCTAGATCTAACAATGGTGTTTGACTTTATAGCAGGGAGTACTGAGTGGGAAATAATGGGTAGGTAAAATAATAGGGAGTGATCATTATCCCATAATAATTACAGTAAGAGTACAAGCAAGAAGAAATGTTATTAGTAAGGGAGGTAAAGGTAATTGGAAGTATGACAAAGCAAGCTCGGATGAATTTAGGAAGTTTGAGTGAAGAAGGGTTGAAAAATATTGTAATAGAATCAGACAGAACAGTGGAGAGTATTTGTGAAGGAATAGTACAAGCAATTCAAGTTGCAGCAGATAAGTATATACCAAAAAACAAAGGAGGAAGAAAAAATAAGATTGTTCCATGGTGGAACGAAGAATGTGCAGTACGAAAGAAAAGGAAAAAATTTAAGAAAGTTAAGCAAATTCATAATTTTCAAGATTTAATAAAGTATAAACAATTACAAGCAGATGTAAGGAGGACAGTGAGGAAAGCCAAGGTAATGTACTGGAAGTTATTATGTAATAACCCCCCATTATGAGACTCACAGCTGAAAGTACTCTATCTAACTTATTTACCCCCCCCCCCCAATATAAATATACTTATATATATATATATATATATATATATATATAACCCGAATTCCGGAAAAGTTGGGACGTTTTTTAAATTTTAATAAAATGAAAACTAAAAGACTTTCAAATCACATGAGCCAATATTTTATTCACAATAGAACATAGATAACATAGCAAATGTTTAAACTGAGAAAGTTTACAATTTTATGCACAAAATGAGCTCATTTCAATTTTGATTTCTGCTACAGGTCTCAAAATAGTTGGGACGGGGCATGTTTACCATGGTGTAGCATCTCCTTTTCTTTTCAAAACAGTTTGGAGACGTCTGGGCATTGAGGCTATGAGTTGCTGGAGTTTTGCTGTTGGAATTTGGTCCCATTCTTGCCTTATATAGATTTCCAGCTGCTGAAGAGTTCGTGGTCGTCTTTGACGTATTTTTCGTTTAATGATGCGCCAAATGTTCTCTATAGGTGAAAGATCTGGACTGCAGGAAGGCCAGGTTAGCACCCGGACTCTTCTACGACGAAGCCATGCTGTTGTTATAGCTGCAGTATGTGGTTTTGCATTGTCCTGCTGAAATAAACAAGGCCTTCCCTGAAATAGACGTTGTTTGGAGGGAAGCATATGTTGCTCTAAAACCTTTATATACCTTTCAGCATTCACAGAGCCTTCCAAAACATGCAAGCTGCCCATACCGTATGCACTTATGCACCCCCATACCATCAGAGATGCTGGCTTTTGAACTCAACGCTGATAACATGCTGGAAGGTCTCCCTCCTCTTTAGCCCGGAGGACACGGCGTCCGTGATTTCCAACAAGAATGTCAAATTTGGACTCGTCTGACCATAAAACACTATTCCAATTTGAAATAGTCCATTTCAAATGAGCCTTGGCCCACAGGACACGACGGCGCTTCTGGACCATGTTCACATATGGCTTCCTTTTTGCATGATAGAGCTTTAGTTGGCATCTGCTGATGGCACGGCGGATTGTGTTTACCGACAGTGGTTTCTGAAAGTATTCCTGGGCCCATTTAGTAATGTCATTGACACAATCATGCCGATGAGTGATGCAGTGTCGTCTGAGAGCCCGAAGACCACGGGCATCCAATAAAGGTCTCCGGCCTTGTCCCTTACGCACAGAGATTTCTCCAGTTTCTCTGAATCTTTTGATGATGTTATGCACTGTAGATGATGAGATTTGCAAAGCCTTTGCAATTTGACGTTGAGGAACATTGTTTTTAAAGTTTTCCACAATTTTTTTACGCAGTCTTTCACAGATTGGAGAGCCTCTGCCCATCTTTACTTCTGAGAGACTCTGCTTCTCTAAGACAAAGCTTTTATAGCTAATCATGTTACAGACCTGATATCAATTAACTTAATTAATCACTAGATGTTCTCCCAGCTGAATCTTTTCAAAACTGCTTGCTTTTTTAGCCATTTGTTGCCCCCGTGCCAACTTTTTTGAGACCTGTAGCAGGCATTCAATTTTAAATGAGCTAATTAAGTGGATAAAAGTGTAAAATTTCTCAGTTTAAACATTTGCTACGTTATCTATGTTCTATTGTGAATAAAATATTGGCTCATGTGATTTCAAATTCCTTTAGTTTTCATTTTATTAAAATTTAAAAAACGTCCCAACTTTTCCGGAATTCGGGTTGTATATATATATATATATATATATATATATATATATATAAATAAATATATAATACAAAATATTTACCAACTGCACTGAATGCTTCTACAAACTATTTAGTCATTAAACATACCACTACATAGTTTTTTCAAATATAAACATTAGACAGAAACTTAGACATCATATAAGTGATTTATTTGAGCACTAGAAAAATACAATAAGAATAATTTGAGTAAGAAAAATAAGAATAATAAGAAAAATAAAAAAAGATTTAACTTTGTTTGCCAATTACAGAAAATCCTGAGATCGCTAGAAATGCAGCATTTACAATGAATTACGATGCAAATAAGTGCTGATGTTCTGATGGCCACTTTTACAGATAATCCACTCTCTGAATCTCTATTCATATAGACGCATTCACTTTGATAGCCGTGATACAGTAATAGCGAGCTGATTTGGGCTGATTTGCACTCAAACAGATGGTATACACACTCTCACATATATAAAAACTAGTGCTGTCAATCGTTGAAAAACTTTAACTAGATTAATCACACATTTTTTCTGTGATTAATCGCAATTAATCGCAATAAAAAAAAATGTTTTTGTACGTTTTTAATATATTTTTTAATGTAATAATTTCACAGTTAAATTTAAATACTTGTTTAAATGACATCTTTTTATGAATGAAGGCCAGTATTACTGATATTAATACAGCTACTGATTTTCTTTTTTTTTTACATTTATTATTAGGCTTCAAAAATATAACAGTTTTTAATTTAAGTAAACTTAAAACAATGCTAACATAAACCCATAATAAATGTCATGTTTACTCCTGCCCTTCCTGTCTTAACAGTTAGGAAATATACAGAAATTTAATAAAGTTATCAAAGTTATATGGAGTCTGCACTGCATTAATTATAAATTAAATAGTAAATCCTTATTAAAGCTACAAAAGTTATTTAGTCAAGAGCAGCGAGTCATTTTCTCTGTTCCCTTTGTTCTTTAACTTTACTGACAGGAAGCTTTATTGGCTGCTGTCCCTTTAAGAGCAGACAGACACGCGGATCTCAACATTTATATACTGTCTATGGATCTCGCCTTATTCTCTCACAACTCTTTTTGTTCATTTTAGACTTTATATAAATCATTTAAGATTGCTCTTATGAGGATAATCGACAAAACTGGCACTTTGGGATGTTTATTGTTAGTTCAAGCGCTTAAGAGAACTGGATTTTGGCGCCCTGTCTATGCATTGTGTGTGTGTGTGTGTGTGTGTGTGTGTGTACGTGTGTATGGGTCACATAAGGGCATTCACAGACAGCGCATTCTCTTTTGTCTTGCCGTGCTTGAAATGTTTAAAAGCATTTAAATGAATAAGAGCGTGATCATATAATGTAAAGCTAGCCAACGGATGGCAGAAAATACGGATGCTGCGTTAATTGTCAATGTCAATGTCACCTTTATTTATATAGCGCTTTAAACAAAATACATTGCGTCAAAGCAACTGAACAACATTCATTAGGAAAACAGTGTCAATAATGCAAAGATGATAGTTAAAGGCAGTTCATCATTGGATTCAGTTATGTCATCTCTGTTCAGTTAAATAGTGTCTGTCCATTTATTTGCAATCAAGTCAACGATATCGCTGTAGATGAAGTGTACCCAACTAAGCAAGCCAGAGGCGACAGCGGCAAGGAACCGAAACTCCATCGGTGACAGAATGGAGAAAAAAACCTTGGGAGAAACCAGGCTCAGTTGGGGGGCCAGTTCTCCTCTGACCAGACGAAACCAGTAGTTCAATTCCAGGCTGCAGCAAAGTCAGATTGTGCAGAAGAATCATCTGTTTCCTGTGGTCTTGTCCTGGTGCTCCTCTGAGACAAGGTCTTTACAGGGGATCTGTATCTGGGGCTCTAGTTGTCCTGGTCTCCGCTGTCTTTCAGGGATGTAGAGGTCCTTTCTAGGTGCTGATCCAGCATCTGGTCTGGATACGTACTGGATCCGGGTGACTGCAGTGACCCTCTGATCTGGACACAGACTGGATCTGGTGGCCACGGTGACCTCGGAACAAGAGAGAAACAGACAAATATTAGCGTAGATGCCATTCTTCTAATGATGTAGCAAGTACATAGGTTGT
Organism: Carassius carassius; assembly: GCF_963082965.1. Taxonomy (NCBI): domain Eukaryota; kingdom Metazoa; phylum Chordata; class Actinopteri; order Cypriniformes; family Cyprinidae; genus Carassius; species Carassius carassius. The sequence continues at coordinate 20,338,675 of NC_081780.1, read as the reverse complement.
TATGGGAAGTGTTTCCGGTTCCGGTTTACCTAATTAATGCAGCCTAAAAATCCTTTAACGGATTTGGATAATAAAAGCATATTAGTATGTTATGTGTATGCCAGGTTAAAGAGATGGGTCTTTAATCTAGATTTAAACTGCAAGAGTGTGTCTGCCTCCCGAACAATGTTAGGTAGGTTATTCCAGAGTTTGGGCGCCAAATAGGAAAAGGATCTGCCGCCTGCAGTTGATTTTGATATTCTAGGTATTATCAAATTGCCTGAGTTTTGAGAACGTAGCGGACGTAGAGGATTATAATGTAAAAGGAGCTCATTCAAATACTGAGGTGCTAAACCATTCAGGGCTTTATAAGTAATAAGCAATATTTTAAAATCTATGCGATGCTTGATAGGGAGCCAGTGCAGTGTTGACAGGACCGGGCTAATATGGTCATACTTCCTGGTTCTAGTAAGAACTCTTGCTGCTGCATTTTGGACTAGCTGTAGTTTGTTTACTAAGCGTGCAGAACAACCACCCAATAAAGCATTACAATAATCTAACCTTGAGGTCATAAATGCATGGATTAACATTTCTGCATTTGACATTGAGAGCATAGGCCGTAATTTAGATATATTTTTGAGATGGAAAAATGCAGTTTTACAAATGCTAGAAACGTGGCTTTCTAAGGAAAGATTGCGATCAAGTAGCACACCTAGGTTCCTAACTGATGACGAAGAATTGACAGAGCAACCATCAAGTCTTAGACAATGTTCTAGGTTATTACAAGCAGAGTTTTTAGGTCCTATAATTAACACCTCTGTTTTTTCAGAATTTAGCAGTAAGAAATTACTCGTCATCCAGTTTTTTATATCGACTATGCAATCCATTAGTTTTTCAAATTGGTGTGTTTCACCGGGCTGCGAAGAAATATAGAGCTGAGTATCATCAGCATAACAGTGAAAGCTAACACCATGTTTCCTGATGATATCTCCCAAGGGTAACATATAAAGCGTGAAGAGTAGCGGCCCTAGTACTGAGCCTTGAGGTACTCCATACTGCACTTGTGATCGATAGGATACATCTTCATTCACTGCTACGAACTGATGCCGGTCATATAAGTACGATTTAAACCATGCTAATGCACTTCCACTGATGCCAACAAAGTATTCAAGTCTATGCAAAAGAATGTTGTGGTCAATTGTGTCAAACGCAGCACTAAGATCCAATAAAACTAATAGAGAGATACACCCACGATCAGATGATAAGAGCAGATCATTTGTAACTCTAAGAAGAGCAGTCTCAGTACTATGATACGGTCTAAATCCTGACTGGAAATCCTCACATATACCATTTTTCTCTAAGAAGGAATATAATTGTGTGGATACCACCTTTTCTAGTATCTTGGACAGAAAAGGGAGATTCGAGATTGGTCTATAATTAACTAGTTCTTTGGGGTCAAGTTGTGGTTTTTTGATGAGAGGCTTAATAACAGCCAGTTTGAAGGTTTTGGGGACATGTCCTAATGACAATGAGGAATTAATAATAGTCAGAAGAGGATCTATGACTTCTGGAAGCACCTCTTTCAGGAGCTTAGATGGTATAGGGTCTAACATACATGTTGTTGGTTTAGATGATTTAACAAGTTTATACAATTCTTCCTCTCCTATGGTAGAGAATGAGTGGAACTGTTCCTCAGGGGGTCTATAGTGCACTGTCTGATGTGATACTGTAGCTGACGGCTGAATGGTTGCAATTTTATCTCTAATAGTATCGATTTTAGAAGTAAAGTAGTTCATAAACTCATTACTGCTGTGGTGTTGGGAAATGTCAACACTTGTTGAGGCTTTATTTTTCGTTAATTTAGCCACTGTATTGAATAAATACCTGGGGTTATGTTTGTTTTCTTCTAAAAGAGAAGAAAAGTAATCGGATCTAGCAGTTTTTAATGCTTTTCTGTAGGATATGTTACTTTCCCGCCAAGCAATACGAAATACCTCTAGTTTTGTTTTCCTCCAGCTGCGCTCCATTTTTCGGGCTGCTCTCTTTAGGGTGCGAGTATGCTCATTATACCATGGTGTCAAACTGTTTTCCTTAACCTTCCTTAAGCGTAAAGGAGCAACTTTATTTAAAGTGCTAGAAAAGAGAGAGTCCATAGTTTCTGTTACATCATCAAGTTGTTCTGAGGTTTTGGATATGCTAAGGAATTTGGATACATCAGGAAGATAACTTAAAAAGCAGTCTTTTGTGTTAGAAATGATGGTTCTTCCATACTTGTAACAAGAAGTAGAATTTACAATTTTGGCTATATGAATTTTGCAAAGAACTAAATAATGATCTGAGATATCATCACTTGGCTGAATAATTTCAACACCATCAACATCAATTCCATGTGACAGTATTAAATCTAGAGTATGATTTCGACAATGAGTAGGTCCTGAAACGTGTTGTCTAACACCAATAGAGTTCAGAATGTCTATAAATGCTGATCCCAATGCATCGTTTTCATTATCAACATGGATATTAAAATCACCAACTATTAAAACTTTATCTGCAGCCAGAACTAACTCAGATGTAAAATCACCAAACTCTTTAATAAAGTCTGTATGGTGCCCTGGTGGCCTGTATACAGTAGCCAGTACAAACATAACAGGGGATTTATCATTAACATTTGTTTCTTTGGATAATGTTATATGAAGTACCATTACTTCAAACGAGTTATACTTGTAGCCTGCCCTCTGAGAAATCCTGAAAACGTTGTTATAAATTGAAGCAACACCTCCACCTTTGCCTTTTAGACGTGGCTCATGTTTATAACAGTAATCTTGGGGGGTGGACTCATTTAAAATAATGTAATCATCAGGTTTTAGCCAGGTTTCTGTCAAACAGAGTACATCTATATTATGATCAGTGATCATATTATTTACAAAAAGTGTTTTCGTAGAAAGGGATCTGATATTCAATAAGCCAAGCTTTATCATTTGTTTATCCATATTGCTTCTGTTTTTTATTTGTTGAACCTCAATTAAATTGTTAATCTTAACCTGGTTTGGACGTTTTTTGTTTTTTCTAGTTCGGGGAACAGACACAGTCTCTATAGTGTGATATCTAGGTGAAAAAGTCTCTATGTGCTGAGAATTAACTGACCTCTGTGACGGGAGGCAGCTAGCAGACGGTCGGTTTAGCCAGTCTGTCTGCTTCCTGACCTGGGCCCCAGTTAGTCAAGTATAAACACTAAGACTATTTGCCATATTTCTAGAGAGAAGAGTGGCGCCACCCCAGGAGGGATGAAGACCATCTCTTTTAAACAGGTAATTGCGTTAAATATTTTGACACGTTAAACCAGACAAAAATTAATCACATGTGTTAACGCGTTAACGTTGACAGCACTAATAAAAACTGTTGAAAAATAAAAGAAACAAAGAAAAAGCCGATCGCTATAAGTTCTGCCTCCATCAGCTGACAGGTGCCTCAGAGTGCGTTACGAGCTGTCAGGAGAAAGTGCCAGAATTAAAATATATTGAGTACTGGAGGCCAAGATGGCGTCATCATAGGAGGGCATGTAAGTGTGGGCTGCCAAGGTGATGTGGTGAAACAACTTATTTGTTACTACTTTTCTAATTTAATTTGCACCGACTACTTATCTATAGTACATCTGTTAAATTTAGTTTATATGGGTAAATCTAAAAGAAGAATGAAAGGAAAGAATATCTTAAATGTAACTTTGAACTGTGCTTCCGACGGGAACAAAAGTGAACACGCAGAACTCAGTAGACCTACAAACTTTGAAATCATGGACGTGTCGTCCGAAGGTGAAACATTAGAGGTGCATGATTCGACGCCCGTCTTTGATGAAGGGGCTCTCGCTACTCCCTTTCCTGACACCCCTGTGAAACCGTTAGCCAAAAAAAACAAATGTCAAGAGGAAAGAGGACCAGAGGGAAGTAAGGGAAATGAGAGTATACTACCTGCAATACGAGAACTTTCTGCAAAGCATGATGAGACTTATAAAAAAATTGCGACAATTGAAATGACAACCGATTCTACTTCTAAACTGCTTGAAAGTCTCTCCTCGACAGTTCATCAGTTGGTACTGGATGTTGGACAACACAACGAAGTTTTGAAATGCCTTGATGGTGAGATAAAAGCTTTTAAAGAGGAAAATAAATCTCTGAGGGCCAGTCTGTATAGCCCCTTTCACACTGCACGTCGGACCCGGTATATTGCCGGAACATTGCCGGGTCGCCTTTTGTGTGAAAGCAAACACGTCCTGGGATTGATTCCGGCATTGAACCCGGGTCGGGGACCTAGTAACATTGCCGGGTTCAACCCGGGACGAGCGCTGTGTGAACAAAAGCCAGATCTAATGCCGTGTCGAAGTGATGGCTGTTTTGAAGGAAGATCAACGTTTGTGACAAAAAATTATGTGCAAACTGTAATGAAGCAGAGATCAGTTAGTTCCTCACTTTCCGCGCTGACGCCGAGATTGTTCGCCAGCTTCAGTGAAAGTATAACGTGCCTAATGTTTTCGACTCGTACATTACACGTCACGCCCTGATGACAAGTGTCGTTACGGGATATTTACGGGTTGTGTGTGAAAGCACGCACATATCCCGGGTAATCACTGGCAGTGTGAAAGTGCAAAATCTAGCGACCCGGGAACAATTGCTGGAACACTTTAACCGTGTATTTGCCAGAATGGCAGTGTGAAAGGGGCTTATGAGAGCAGATGTTATAACTGGCGGTGCCTGCTGAAGTTGCGGGGTCAAAGAAAGAGCAGCGGAGGATGTCAGGAGTTTGGTAGTTAATATCTTCAGAAAATGGCTCCAGATATTCGCGACAGGTTAAATGATGGTGTGGATATAGCTCATCGACTGGGTCCGGCAAGGAATGATGGAAAGGCAAGAGCTATCATTGTCCTCTTCTCCTTCTGCCATGTGCGAGATGGCATCTGGCGGGCTGCAAGAAGATGCAAGTATCTGGAAGACAATGGTCTGAATCTTACAGAACCCCTATCTCCTGAAGACAGGGCAGCGAGGGAGAAACTCTGGCCTCAAGTTAAAGCAGCAAGGGATGCCGGTAAGAAGGCTATCTTCTGCTCCTCGTTTGCGCTGATTGATGGAAAGAAGCACTTCTTCTCAGATGTAAAGTAGTGTTGACTTTGTTCTTCAAGGAATAACTCTTTGGTTAATAAAATACTTAGTAGTTTTATAGTTAAATTACGTTGACTTAACGTTGATTCGTCATTAGGTTGTGTACCAGAGAGGGTAAAGTATGGCTTGTCTCCAAAAATTTGATTGATGAGGGTCATAAAAGCCATCTGTTCTGGACACCTGTTTGTACACCCCCCTCCCCTCCCTGTACAGCCAGTGACCTTAATATGAACTTATGAATCCAAGGAGGAATTTCGGAGGGAGGGAGAAATGTTGGGAAGCTATGTGCTTTTTTTAAACTCTGAAAAGGGCGAAATCATGAAAATGGTGTAAGGGAAGATTTTATTAAGGTTTTTAAATACACAGTGCATTTCAAGAAAAAGGTTATAAACACATAGCAGTAATGGAAACAATGTAATGAGCGTTTTCGTAGTTGGAAAAGTGTAAAAACGTTGTTAAAGTTGTTACAAATGAAATAAAACTAGGTTACTGGTTATTTATCTGAAACAACCAACCAAACAAGTCAAAACTATCAGATATGTTTTCGTTAAGCAATACGTGAAAAAGATGTGAGAGCTTGTAGCATTACAATTTAAAAATGGTGTTTTGTTACCAGCTAGAAAATAAAGAAAACTAGGTAATAGAGTTTTAGCATTTGTACCTTACCTCAAACTGAAAAAAGAAACGAATGTAAAGCAGCGATACAAACCAGAAAAGTAGGAGTTTTGTCACGATGTTAGAAAAAGTTAAAACAAAAGAAAAAAGATGGTAGGCATTTACGCTTATCTCAAAGAAAATACATCGGACCCTGTCTTTAAAACACCAGCACAAGATACTTGTCAAAACTATGTTGTACTTTACCATAGGGCTGGACGATTATGGCCTAAAATCAAAACCTCGATTAATTGAACATTTTACCTCGATTACGATTAATGAACGATTATTGTGTTTCGGTTTTGTTTTTGTTTTTTGCCCTCATAGTTCACTGACAAGGTTTGTACTGTAAATATGATTGACTATCAGCAGTTATTTTATCTCGTAACATTTCTTACTAGGGTTGGGTATTGTTTGAATTTTATCGATTCCTAGTTTCGATTCCAATAAGATAAAAAATCCAATATAAAAAAAATTAAGCCAAACATTTAGATGTCAAACATTTTTACAAAGCATTCTGTTGCAGCTGAATAACGAGCAAAAATAAGCAGCCTACAAAACACAGCAAGAGGAATTTTGCCTGTGACAAAAAAAAATAATACCATAGCAAAAACAACTATATTAATATAAATTTCAAATAAGTAATCAGTAATAAGAAAGGAACAAACAAATCAATTAGCAATATCATAAATAAATACAACTAAACTAAATTTCAGGTACAGAAACTGTAATTAAAAGTTTAAAAACACTGCAATAGTTTTCTTTTTATAAATAAAATAAAAATTAATCAAGTAAAGTTATTAAATATTTTCAGTCAAGATCAGTGAATGATTTTCTTTTGTTCTTTGATTAACATTAATGATAGACAGCGCGTTTATTAGGCTGTTGTCTCTTTAAGCAAAAATACTGTACATGTGTGTTTTCTTTCTCATCTGTTTATGTTCACATAAGACAAAAACGGCTGCGATTATGATGATATACTGATGAAGTTTTCTGCATCGTAGTTTCGACTCGGAACAACCGTTTCTACAGTTAAAATACACAAAACAGTCCAAGAACGGACACAAACCGGGAACCCGCAGCGCGTCCGCTGCTCTCTGTGCACGCGCTTGTGCTTCATGTGCGCTGCACACAAACATGCTATAATAAGTTTTGCGATTCTAAGCTATTTAGTGATATATCACAGGAAAGCGCTGGCAACTAGTGCCACAATTCAGCTGCGCGAACATGGTAGCTAGATATAAGAATACACATCCGTTCATCTAATCGCTTGAATGTCCAAACCATAAAACAAATACAACTGACAAATTTTAGTGAAGACGCAAGGCTCACCGCTCACGCGCCATCAGTATATGTTGAACCGACGTTCACCTCCGTGTTTTGCTTTTATGCCACTGACTGGAGAGCAGAGTCACGTGGCTACACACGCTCTAGTATGCTTTTAAGGGGGAAGTATTAACAGGATTAAAAAACCGAAATAACCGACATGGGAAAATTACGTCGGTTAGAGGTTGTGAATTTCGGTTTTGATTATTTTTCGATTAATCGTCCAGCCCTACTTTACCACTAACTAAAATTTTACTGACAAGAGTTAAACAAAAGAAAGAAAAAAAAAAAATCTCACAGCAAAGTGTTACGACGTCTCCGGTAACGTTAGCTCGACTCAAACTAACAAAAAAAGAAGCTAACGTAAAGCAATGTTATAAACCAAGAAAGTAGGCGTTTGTCACGTCGGGTGAAAAGTTAAAACAAAAGAAAAAAAAAAGGTAACTTAGGCATTTACGCTGATCTCAAAGAAAATACATCGGACCCGTCTTTAAAACACCAGCACAAGATACTTGTCAAAACTATGCTGTACTTTACCACTAACTACAATTTTTAAAATCTAGACTGTTAAACGAAAGAAAATAAAACGATCCTCCGGCAGAGTTGCGAAGCGTCCGTAAAACAACCTCACAGCACGAAGACACACTCAGAACGAGGCTTGGGAATGCTCCAGAAATAAACCACGCCTCCAGCGCTAGAGAGGGCCGGGCAGGAGGCGTGATAGCAGCATCAAATAGATTTAAATGTTACAATAATTAAACTAAGTAGTTTTTAATAAATAGACATCAGTCCTTAATTAGTGAAAACTTTATATCCGTTTAAACATATGGTACATTTTTACTTTTTAAATGATGTAGGCCTATACGATTTTTATTTACTTTTAGGCTAGTCTTAAAAAATAAAAAATAAATAAAAAAAACATGGTTGAAAAAGCGTTATTTGTTTTTAATGTAAGTTAATTACTTTAATCTACGCCTAGTCTAAATCTAGACTATCTCCGTCGATAGATCTTTTATTTTTGTCAAGCTTAATTTCTCAAGCTATGTCAATTAACACACACACACACACACACACTTTCCTTCTGTCAAGCTTGTGTCGCGTTATCTAGTAAATAAACCAGACGTCATCTCAAGCACCGAAACGCGAATGTGTCCGCTGTCTGTGTGATTCCTGGTGCGTGCATATCAGTTAGACATCAAGCGGTTGTAAAAACATCTAACGGGTTTTGAAATGCTTGAAACTGGCTTGTGAAACTAACTAATTTCAAAGGGTGTTTTATATATATATATATATATATATATATATATATATATATATATATATATATAGGATTTTTATTTTAATTACATTTATCATTTTTATTCACAAGGTGATTTTTTAAACACAAATGCACACAGGTCATACAAACAAGTGTAGTCTACCTTGCTTTTTTCAAGCCTCAATACACACACACACACACACACACACACACACACACACACACACACACACACACACATACTTTCCTTCTCCCATGCTTATTCTGTGAAACATTTCTATAGCCACATCTTTATTTCACAAAATCTAAAATGAGATCTGATTTATTGCTATATTAAATGCTTCTGTAAGTTGTAATCTTTCGTTGTCATATCTTTTACATTTTATTAAAATAGGTTCAACTGTTTCACAATATCACATTTAACACAAAGTCCAGACACATGTATTTCATCTTATAAATAATGACTGATTAAGTGCAATGTGTCCAATTCTATGGCGAGATCTTCCCTTCTATTCCCAAAAATTCTCCTTTCATCTCCAACTGTTCTTTGAATATTATATAAATGCCGTCCTTTATTCTAACCACCCCATTTAATTTGACACGTATCTTTTTATTTTTTATTTATTTTTTAATTAGACCTTTTATTTCTAATTTACTCATTGGAGTATTAAATACGATGTCTGACATTTTAATGCTTTTATCTGGTCCACTACTTTCATTACCTTCATTAACTATATGTGTGGGTATCCATACAAAATAAATCTTTGTTTTTGCTTGTATTCTGAACAAACTCTGTAAAATGCCTGATAAAATGCCTGATGAATGAAGCTTCACCACTCTTTAAACTTGATAGTACTGAAAATGAGCCTGAACATATGACTACTTTAGGTATATTAATGTGTTCAAACCCACTGAAGAGCCAAAAATATGACAATCATTTCTGTAGTATAAACAGACGGATGATTAGATGTTCTTTCTGGTATTCTATACCTAACCCTTGGAACATAGGCCTATATAGCTGCTGCTGCTGCTGTATGGAATGTTTCAGGATCTTTAGATACATCTATGTATATGAGTTACTTTAAAACTAGATTAGCCTATATGCTCTTTATTTTTAATCTAAACAAAAGTCCTTGATGTTTTATTTTATTTTAATAAGCCACTCACACTTACTTTAGTAGCCTTAATCATTGAATATGTCTTTTATTTTGTTAATATTAACTTCTGGCACGAAATTCTAGATTCATAAATGTATGTTTTTCAAAATTCCCCCACGTTTAGTGGCGTTTAAAGAGGAATTTGTGATGTATTTGGAGACGTTAAAAGGAATGAAAAGTCCCAAAGCAAGACTTTTGTATTCTTCATTAGAGGATTTTGGTTTCTTAATGTGAAAATCTGTTACTCCCCACTACATTTTCTTTATCATTATATTTTTATTTTTTCTTAAGTGTTGTTTTATTTATTTTACATTTATTTTGTTTTATGATGTACAGAGTGTGAACAAAAATTGAGTGTAATCTCAGACCGTATTTGTAAATCTACCAGTAATGTACATCTTTATGTTTTTAATGTTTAAAGCATCGAATAAAAAATAAAAAACACACACTAACACTTCCCCAACCACCCTAATAACGTTGGTCGCAAAGGTTTAAATGTATGTTAAAAGAATTAAACAAAGTAATGTTTTTAATAACAACACATCAGTTCTCATTTGATTAAAACATTCTACCTGGTTTTAATATTAGACCGATGTTTTACTTTAAAATTTGGTTAACCTATACGATTTAATTTTTTCATCTCAACAAAATTCCTTGTTGGAAAAAAGTGTTGTTTTATTTAATTTTAATAAGTCACTCACACATACTTTAGTAGTCTAAACCCTTGAATACGTCTTTTATGTTGTCAATATTAACTTCTATCATTGCTATATAATTGCTATATCAATTAAAACATGCGTTTAGGCAAACACAAATATTAAACAGGAATGAATGTGATATGTCAAGATGGGCTTTTCTTGCCAAAGAAACTTTTACAACATTACAGGAAAGGGTAAATATTTCATCTCTAGTAGTGCGTAGAAAAGTGTCTGGTGTCTTTGTGTTTACTTTTACGACCATGTCAGCGAAGACTGTAAAACATCTAAAGGTTTTTGGGGGTTTGCAGACATGGGGACTTGTGACTTGGTGACTTGGACTCGAGTTGACTCGAGTCGCTATTTTTATGACTTGTGACTTGACTTGACAAAAAATAAAATACTTGAGACTTGACTCGGACTTGAAAGTTAAAGACTCGGGACTTGACTTGACTTGAGACAGGATGACTTGAATGACTTGAGTGTTAATCACATTAAGTTTTCAGTTTGAATATAAAATATATAAATTATTTAAAAAAAATAAAATTGATTACTCAGCTGGAGCGCAGGCTGAGAATCGCGTTGTCATGTCATGACATCATCAGTCATGCCCTCTCTACCTTACGCAGACCACGCCCACTTAGATCAGATATCACATCAACATCTCAGCTTGAGGGGTACTGAGGGTCATCGCTTTTGTCGTCAATAATTCGCGCCTAAAAACGCGTGGAAATCGCTAGTCGCGCCGCTTTCTCATTGTTTCCAAAGCGCTCGGGCAGTTGCGCCCCTGAGGCGTCGAGCGCGTCGCGACCGCGTTGCTTCCATTATGAGCGCGCATACCGGTGGCGCATACATGGTGGGATAGGCCACATCGTGCTCGGCTTGCAGACAAGACTCTCGAATCTTATATTTTGCAAGTGCAATACCTTGTAATAGAGGTAATGACTTACGGATGTACTCTGAGAGAGAGAGTGTGTGCGTGTGTGCGCGTGTGCGCGTGTGTGTGTGTATGTGAGAGAGAGAGAGAGAGTGAGAGAGAAACACACTCGTGCTTCACCTGATGAAGGAAACCCAAACTGAGTCTGACTCCAATCACAACCCCAACATTCAGAAACTAATTGACAAAAATCTGAAGTATAATTATGATGAAAAATGAAAAAAATGAATTTGAGCTCCAGACCAAACTCCAGTGTTATTCGGCCCTAAACAGAACCACAAAACTGGCAAATTACTTATCACTTAAGCAATTAAAAGAAAGACAAATCCTATCAAAATATCGACTCAGTGATCATGATTTGGAAATAGAGATTGGTAGACATAAAAGATCCTGGCTACCGAGAGAAGAGAGACTGTGCAAACACTGTGAGCTGAATCAAACAGAGGATGAGAAACACTTCCTTCTTGTCTGTCCCAAATACAGCACTACAAGAGAAAACATTCTTCCCACAGTTTGAAGCTTTGAATCATTCATTCTTGTCTCTAAATGACTCGGAGAAACTACTCTATATACTTGGAGAGAATGAGACGGCAGTCACAATAGCTGCTAAATATTTATACACCATACACACCATACGAAAGGGATAATTTATTATATTCAACTGTTTTATTTTATATTCTTAATTCTATATAATTACTATTATTAATATTAGAAATATTATCTGCTGCTGCTATTTTTATTGTATTTTATTGTAATCATATTTTATTCTGTATCTAAATGCTAAATTTGGCAATACTGTAACTCAAATGTCATGCCAATAAAGCAACTTGAACTTGAGAGAGAGAGAGAGAGAGAGAGGAGAAATGTAAGAAAGTTTAATGTTGTATGTAAACTGTGTTTGAGGGGAAGTTGTGGCCTAATGGTTAGAGAGTCGGACTTGCAATCGAAGGGTTGTGAGTTCGAGTCTCGGGCCGGCAGGAATTGTGGGTGGGGGGAGTGCATGTACAGTACTCTCTCCACCTTCAATACCACGACTTAGGTGCCCTCAAGCAAGGCATCGAACCCCCAACTGCTCCCTGGGCGCCAAAGCATATGGCTGCCCACTGCTCCGGGTGTGTGTTCACAGTGTGTGTGTGTGTTCACTGCTTCTGTGTGTGTGCACTTCGGATGGGTTAAATGCAGAGCACGAATTCTGAGTATGGGTCACCATACCTGGCCGAATGTCATGTCATACCTGGCCGAATGTCATGTCATGTCACGTCACGTCACATCACATCGTTAGAGAGAGAGGTGTTCAGAGAGGAGTCTGTTGGATGTTTAGCTGTTATTTGTTTTATGGACTCAATGTTGAAAATGTAAAACATTTCAAACACTGTTGGCAGAAGTGAAAAATAAATAATTTTATGAAGTTACAATTTTGTTTGATTCCATGATGTATTTTACTGAACATGAGTATTTACAATGCAAATCCAAATTATTTTAATTTACTGTTACTTATATCTTGTCTTTTAACTTTATTAAGATCAGATTCTGCAGGTAAAATTACAATAATAAGGTGACTTGACTTGGACTTGACTTGACTTACTACAGGACTTGACTTGACTTGACTTGACATAACTTGTGACTTGACTTGACTTGACTTGACTTGCCCAAGAAAAAAATACTTGGGACTTACTTGAGACTTGAAGGTTAAGACTTGAGACTTACTTGAGACTTGCACATGTGTGACTTGGTCCCATCTCTGGGGGTTTGCAACTCAATTGTAATCTAATTAGTTTTCCGGGGTTCTGGTGTTGTAAATGGTGTGCTGCAGGTCAGCTAAAGTAAAAAAAAAAAAAAAAAAAGTTTGTGTATTCAGTGATCAAAGGGTGACAATTTCAACTTTATGGCTTAGATCTTTTTTTTTTTAGCTGAAAGTTCATTTACTGGTCTAAAGGATGTAAAAACTTTTAACAAGTCAGATCATATAGGAAAATGTAGTTTAATTCGAATTAATTTAGTTTATTTTAGTTACATTTATAATTTTTATAAACCCCTAGAGCTTTCAACCTCAACATAGACGTACTGAGAATGCAAACAAGTACACACACACACACACACACACACACATACACAGAGATACAAATGTAAACATACAGAAAACATGAACATGTAACCAAACAAATACAAATATACACTCAAACAGGTACATAAATACACAAACAAACAAAATAGGTCACAAACACGAAAATACCTATATTAGATTGAAAATGAGTTGTCATAAGTTTTCTTTGAAACCAAAAGTGTTTGTTGCTACAAATGTCTCACAGAACTTTATACAATAGATTAGACGTCCTTTCTCACTTTCAAAATGGTGTTGTTAACCACAATGTTTAAAATAGTTTAAAAAAGTATTATTTTTTAGCTTTCATGTAGGATTCATGTCAGCACTCAAATGTTTTTAGCAAGAGTCCAGAGACAGCTGAAAATAGATGCGTGAAGAAAATAATTTAAGAGTTTTTTAATGACAGACTAGTTGGCTTAGATTGTTTAAAACAATTTAGTTTATGCATTTCTCTTGAATGTGTGTACGGTAACCGTTGCATACATGAAGCAGAAGAAATACATGAGCCCATAAACGCATTGTGGTTGATGTTAAACAATAAAAAAAATATTATTTATATATCATAACTTACTTTCTTTTCAAAACACAATAAACATTCTTATGACTTTTTAACTGCGAACAACCGGTTTGGTTGGAAAATAAAAAATAAATAAAAACATTATGTTTCTAAGTTAGAATGCTTATAGTTTGCAGTAAAATCACATATATAAGCTAAAACATTTTTCTTTCAAACCACGCGGTTTTCACACACAATCCTCACAAAACTGCCAACAAGGACCTTAAGTTTTTGTTTTAACGTTTAGCTGTAACTGAGACCTTGGGGGAATTATTTTACGCACAGTTTTGGGGAGGTTACTATGAACTTTGCAATAGGTTATAGATCACAAATGACCCTATTTAAAATCTAAAAGGTTGTGCAACTATATAAATTTCTTTAAAAAAAGTAATGTAACTGATAACATTTGATTACATGTTTTATGACTTGTAATGTTTTCAACCGTTAATCTTTTGAAACATGTAAACAGGACGGGTTAACATTAGAGCGCTCAACAGCTAATGACCGTCAGACTTTTCAAAATCCTTCATCACTTAAATTAGGATTGTGATCATTTCATTTTAAAGCACAACCACCACAAAATCAGATTTGCTTGGAGATTAAATACATAGAGTAGTTAGAGTTAGTTAAGGTGGTTTACGAAATATATCAATTAAATCTGTACGTGTGTGAAAAAATATTCAGATGTAACATTTTCATAATTAACCGCAATTTAATTATTTTTTCTGTGACTCTAACTGATTACATTTTATTTTTGTAATCAAATGATATAATTTAGCTATATGTAACTAGTTGACCCCTAACACTGATTATGCATTCTGACAATAATAGATTGTGAAAGTGTTCATTATCCTCTTTAACTTTAAAAATGCGGACAGTGTTGCTTAACACTAGTTTGGCAAACAAGGGTTTGCTCTTAAAACAACCCCCAGACCCCGACTTGAAAGCACCGTAACAAGTATAGCCATTGCAGAAATTTATTATAGAGATGCAGTAAGATAAACTCTGGATGCACGATTGACCGACTTATGACATGTTTACCATATTATTACAAGGCCCTGCTTACCTAGTTTTATGATGAAATATGTCTGTAAAATAAACAAACATACACACAATCTCCAGAACGGGGTCTGATGATGGGGGTTCATCATTTCCTGATGAAGACAGACTGGATATTCAGACCACAGCAGCAGGACACGATTGTCTTTTTCTAAAGATAAAGACAATTATTTGGTTTCAGGACACACGAATCCTAATGGTTCACAAGATAACATAACAACGGTTGCTCCATTACAGCATAGCCAACCCTATTTTAACCTGTTTTAGCACATGTACAATATATCGTATTATTCTTGAATATAGTCGTTTAGTCTAAATATGTGTTAACAGTTATTTATTGTTATTATATGTATTATATGTTTTTGTTTTACAAAGGGGTTCAATTTAATACATTTAACTAATACCTCATTCAAGCTATGTAGATCTTCAGGTCAGGGAACTACAATACCCATCATACACCTTTGCAAAGATTTCTACACTGTTTGTGAAGTATACGCTCCTTCCATGTTGTGATGTTACAAATCTCTTTTTTGTGATCTGTTTAAGCGATGCAAAGTCCGATTCACTTCTGAAAAATGATTCATTTGGGCAGTTTTACCTAGTTTTATGATGAAATATGTCTGTAAAATAAACAAACATACACACAATCTCCAGAACGGGGTCTGATGATGGGGGTTCATCATTTCCTGATGAAGACAGACTGGATATTCAGACCACAGCAGCAGGACACGATTGTCTTTTTCCAAAGATAAAGACAATTATTTGGTTTCAGGACACACGAATCCTAATGGTTCACAAGATAACATAACAACGGTTGCTCCATTACAGCATAGCCAACCCTATTTTAACCTGTTTTAGCACATGTACAATATATCGTATTATTCTTGAATATAGTCGTTTAGTCTAAATATGTGTTAACAGTTATTTATTGTTATTATATGTATTATATGTTTTTGTTTTACAAAGGGGTTCAATTTAATACATTTAACTAATACCTCATTCAAGCTATGTAGATCTTCAGGTCAGGGAACTACAATACCCATCATACACCTTTGCAAAGATTTCTACACTGTTTGTGAAGTATACGCTCCTTCCATGTTGTGATGTTACAAATCTCTTTTTTGTGATCTGTTTTAGCGATGCAAAGTCCGATTCACTTCTGAAAAATGATTCATTTGGACAGTTTGGTTCAATGATCCGATTCATAGAGCCCTTAAGTCATTTTCGCAGTTATGTCAGTACACATTTTTCTCTTCTAACAACTCAAGAGTCATTTTATTTCCGTGAATCATCTAAATAAATTTATTGTATGAACACATATTGGTGTTTATTATCATCTGTTCATTTAAGTTAATGCTGAATCATCTAAATAAAGTTAACTGTGTGAACACATATTGGTGGTTATTGTCTTTTGTTCATTTAAGTTAGCAATGTTTGTGTTCACAGTTTTAGGCACAGTGCCTCTGTCGTTTGTTTAGCTTAAACATCAGTTTTTAGTCAGTTACAAAGGTGTCAGGCATTAAGTTTTTGTATTTTTAACTAACATTATTATGACAGAGTTACAGGTTTCGGGTGTTTTTGGTGAGTGTAAGCGGTGAAAACTTAAATGTGACCGTCGAGTAACGTTAGCTACTCAAACGAAGACAAATTGTGTAAGTGTTCATTAAGATGCCGAAATGAAAATAAGCGTACAAATATCCATAATGACAATAAGTACAATATACCCTAAAGACACAATAGCCCCTGCTAAGTACACCTAAAATTTGCTAGAGTGGTGAGATATTTATGTTTACATTTATTCATTTAGCAGACGCTTTTATCCAAAGCGACTTACAGATGAGGACGGTGGAAGCAATCAAAACAACAAAAAGAGCAATGATATATGTGTTATAACAAGTCTCAGTTAGGTTAACACATTACACGAAGCATGGGCTTTTAAATAATATAATAAATAAAAAGAAAACAGATTGAATAAAAAAGGATAGAGCAAGTTAGAGAACTTTACACACACACATATAAATAGATATAAACCGCAATGTTTTTCATAGCGTTACACTTTGAAACCAGAACGATATGTTTCCATGATTTTGTTAGCTCTTTCTGTTTGAATCTGTTTACCGTAGTTTTCACCATCCTAATTGCAATGGTTTGGTCTTACGCTTAGGGCCTTATACGACTCGTTTTCCCAGTTTTTTGGTCTCGTGTAAGTGGGTCTCTTTGTTCATACAAAGCAATATTTCTGTGGAAGAAATAAGAAAATCAGATATAAGATATGTCTTATTATGATTATCTGATATAAAACTAGGATAATATAATGATGTTAAGTAAACGTCTCGAATGAAGACGATGTTTAAAGCAATATTTTAATACCCAAATTCACAGAAATATTGCTTTGTATGAACAAAGAGACCCACTTACACGAGACCAATATCCATCAAAGCCTGATACAATCCGGGGCATTGGATACGGGCCGCGTGGTTAAGGTGAGGTGTGTGCACGGGGATATAGTGGAATACCCCATAAAAACCACAGGCATCAAATTTAGGGGACAAAAGCATTATGTGGAGTTGGCCGTTAGTCCGCGCCTCCGGCATCCACTAATCTTGGGTACCAATTGGCCAGCTTTTGAACAATTATTGGGGTGTTTAACAGTGGATGCCTCTGGGGAAAAGAGAGGCCCGGTTGGCGGGGCGTGCGCTCAGGTGGGAGAATCTGTACCCGGACCCAGTGGGGAAGCTTCAGGGGAACTGAGCGAGTTGGCGAGGCTAAACCTTTCCAGACGCGATGACTTTCCCCTGGCGCAGTCCCAGGATGAGACCCTTAAACATGCATTCGAGCAGGTCCGTTCCATCGATGGGCAGGTCCTCCATCCTGACCGCGCGCTCTCTTATCCGTATTTTGCCGTTATTAAGGACCGGTTGTATCGAGTGACCCATGACGCTCAGACAAAGGAAGATACGGCCCAATTATTAGTACCTAAGAGCCGTCGGGAAATGCTTTTCCAGGCGGCACATTGCAATCCAATGGCGGGGCATTTAGGTATGACAGCCACGCTAAATCGTCTAATGACCCGATTTTTTTGGCCGGGCATTCACGAGAACGTCCGCAGATGGTGCGCGTCGTGTCGGGAATGTCAGTTGGTGAACCCACCGGCCACCCCAAAAGCGCCGTTGCGCCCTCTACCTCTAGTGCAGGTCCCCTTCGAACGAATTGGTATGGACCTCATCGGACCTCATCGATCCGCACGGGGACATCGTTTTGCGTTAGTCATAGTGGATTATGCAACACGATATCCCGAAGCAGTGGCGCTCCGCAATATCTCGGCGAAGAGTGTGGCGGACGCCCTGTTTCGTTTAATCTCCCGCGTGGGAATCCCAAAAGAGATTCTCACGGACCAAGGCACCGCGTTTATGTCACGCACGTTACGCGAATTATACGAATTATTGGGTATTAAAGCGGTACGGACCAGCGTCTATCACCCACAAACAGACGGACTGGTCGAACGATTTAATCGCACTTTGAAAACAATGATTCGTAAATTCATACAAGAAGACGCGAAAAATTGGGATAGATGGCTAGAGCCCCTCTTATTCGCTGTGCGCGAGGTCCCCCAAGCCTCCACGGGGTTTTCCCCCTTCGAGCTTCTTTACGGACGCCAGCCCCGCGGGGTGCTGGACGCCCTGAAAGAAACTTGGGAGGACGGACATTCGGATAGCAAAAATGAAATTCAGTATGTCATGGACCTGAGAGCAAAACTCCATACACTGGGTCGGCTCTCAATGGAGAATTTGCTTCAGGCCCAGGGCAGACAAAGCCAGCTGTATAACAGGGGAACTAAGCTCCGAGAATTTGCACCGGGAGATAAAGTGCTCGTATTACTGCCAACCTCCAGCTCCAAATTATTATCAAAGTGGCAAGGACCCTTTGAGGTCACACAGCGAATAGGCGATCTCAATTATGAAGTAGAATGAACAGACAGAGGCGACTCCAGGCAAATTTACCACCTCAACCTCCTTAAAAAATGGAGCGAAGAGGAGTCAGTGTTGCTAGCGACGGCAGTGAGCGGAGAGGAGGATCTCGGGCCAGAGGCGATCATTAAAGAAAAATCCCTCGCCCTGGCCCCGGGAGGGGATCACCTCTCGCCCTCGCAGCTCACTGACATTGGACAGTTACAGTACGAATTTGCAGACGTGTTTTCGCCTCTACCGGGTCGTACTAATCTGATTCAGCACCATATTGAGACAGAGCCGGGCGTGGTGGTTCGCAGCCGGCCATATAGATTACCTGAACACAAGAAAAAGGTGGTTCAGACAGAATTAGAGGCGATGCTGGGGTTAGGAGTAATCGAGGAGTCCCACAGTGATTGGGCGAGCCCGATTGTTTTGGTCCCTAAAACGGACGGCTCGGTGCGATTTTGTGTGGACTATCGCAGGGTGAATGCAGTGCCAAAATTTGATGCTTATCCAATGCCACGGATTGACGAGTTGCTCGATCGGTTAGGTACGGCTCGCTTTTATTCGACATTGGACTTGACAAAAGGATATTGGCAGATCCCCTTATCTCCCATGTCTAGAGAAAAAACAGCCTTCACCACGCCGTTTGGTTTACACCAATTTGTGACGCTTCCGTTCGGCTTGTTCGGGGCCCCCGCTACGTTCCAGCGTCTCATGGATCGAGTGCTGCGCCCGCATGCTGCATATGCCGCCGCCTACCTGGATGATATTATCATTAATAGTGGCGACTGGCAGCGGCATATGGAGCATGTGAGGGCTGTCCTCGAGGCGCTGAGACGGGCGGGGCTAACGGCCAACCCGAAGAAGTGCGCGGTTGGGCGGGTGGAGGTAAGGTATCTGGGCTTCCACTTGGGTCACGGGCAAGTGCATCCCCAAATTGACAAGACGGCAGCAATTGCGACTTGCCCCAGACCCAAGACCAAAAAGGAGGTGAGGCAGTTCCTGGGGCTGGCGGGATATTATAGGAGATTTATTCCTGGTTATTCGGACCTCACTACCCCCCTGACTGACCTCACTAAAAAGGAGGTACCAGATACGGTCCAATGGACGGAGCGGTGCCAACAGGCCTTTACCCGAGTTAAGGCTGCCCTGTGTGGTGGACCGCTCCTGCACTCTCCTAACTTTTCTCTCCCCTTTTTGTTGCAGACTGACGCGTCGGACAGGGGGCTGGGCGCGGTCCTGTCCCAGGAGGTGGGGGGGAGGATCACCCGGTGCTGTACATTAGCCGGAAGCTCTCTAAGAGAGAGGCTAAGTACAGCACCATAGAAAAGGAGTGTTTGGCCATCAGGTGGGCGGTCCTCACCCTTCGTTACTACCTCCTGGGCCGGGAGTTCACCCTCTGCTCGGACCACGCGCCCCTCCAGTGGCTCCACCGCATGAAGGATACCAACGCGCGAATCACCCGTTGGTATCTAGCTTTACAGCCATTTAAGTTCAAGGTGATTCACAGGCCGGGGGCGCAGATGGCTGTGGCCGACTTCCTCTCCAGGAATGGGGGGGGGGGGGCTGCAGGCCAGATGGCTCCCCGGGCCTGAGTCGGGCGGTAGGGGTATGTGGCAGGGGAGGTGCGGTTTAGCGAGGTCTGCGACGGGAGAGAGAGTGAGGAGATCAGCGGTGGTAAGTGAGTTAAGTGAGAGACAAGTGACACCTGCTTCTCATTGCAGTGATTGGCGTGGGGAAGCAGTATTTAAGCCAGCTGGGAACCAGAGACAAAGGAGAGACCTGAGGACTCGTGGGAGGAAACGACCGACAGAAAGCGAGAGCCTGAAAGTATCAATGTTATGATTTATGCGCATGTGGCGCGACTTTGTCACTCTCACTTTGATCTCTTCAAACCTTTTCTATCTATCTATCTATCTATCTATCTATCTATCTATCTATCTATCTATCTATCTATCTATCTTCAAACCTTATCTATCTATCTATCTATCTATCTATCTATCTATCTTCAAACCTTATCTATCTATCTATCTATCTATCTATCTATCTATCTATCTATCTATCCTAATAATATGCTAATCATGCTAAAATCATGCTAGCAACATGCTAGTCTCATGCTAATCATGCTAGAAACATGCTAGCAACATGCTAATCATGCTAGAAACATGATAGCAACATGCTATTCGCATGCTAGTCATGCTAGAAACATGCTAGTCAAATGCTAATCATGTTAGAAACATGCTAGAAACATGCTAGCATCATGTTAATCATGCTAAAATCATGCTAGCAACATGCTAGTCGCATGCTAGAAACATGCTAGCAACATGCTAATCATGTTAGCAACATGCTAGCAACATGCTAGTCGCATGCTAGTCATGCTAGAAACATGCTAACAACATGCTAATCATGCTATAAACATGCTAGCAACATGCTAATCATACTAAAATCATGCTACCAACATGCTAGTCTATAATCTAATAATAATTTATAATCATGCTATAAACATGCTAGCAACATGCTAATCATAGTAAAATCATGCTAGTCATGCTAGAAACATGCTAACAACATGTTAATCATGCTAAAATCATGCTAGCAACATGCTAACAACATGCTAATCATGCTAGAAACATGCTATTCGCATGCTAATCATGCTAGAAACATGCTAGTGACATGATGACAATATGCTAATCATGCTAGCAAACATGCTAGTTGTATGCTAATCATGCAATAAACATGCTAGCAACATGCTAATCATGGTAAAATCATGCTAGCAACATGCTAGTCTCATGCTAATCATGCTAGCAACATGCTAGTCGCATGCTAATCATGCTAGAAACATGTTAACAACATGCTAGCAGCATGTTAATCATGTTAGAAACATGCTAACAACATGCTAATCATGCTAGAAACATGCTAGCAACATGCTAGTCGAATGCTAATCATGCTAGAAACATGCTAGCATCATTTTAATCATGCTAAAATCATGCTAGCAACATGTAAGTCACATGCTAAAAACATGCTTAGCAACATGCTAATCATGCTAAAATCATGCTAAAAACATGCTAGTCGCATATTAGTCATGCTAGAAACATGACAACAACATGCTAATCATGCTAGCAACATGCTAGTCGCATGCTAGTCATGCTAAAAACATGCTAGAAACATGCTAATCATGTTAGATACATGGTAGCGACATGCTAGCAAACATTCTAATCATTATCTATCTATCATAACTATCTATCTATCTATCTATCTATCTATCTATCTATCTATCTATCTATCTATCTTCAAACCTTATCTATCTATCTATCTATCTATCTATCTATTTATCTATCTATCTATCTATCTATCTATCTATCTATCTATCTATCTATCTATCTATCTTCAAACCTTTTCTATCTATCTATCTATCTATCTATCTATCTATCTATCTATCTATCTATCTATCTATCTATCTATCTATCTTCAAACCTTATCTATCTATCTATCTATCTATCTATCTATCTATCTATCTATCTATCTATCTATCTATCTATCTATCTCTCTTTAAACCTTTTCTATCTATCTATCTATCTATCTATCTATCTATCTATCTATCTATCTATCTATCTATCTATCTATCTATCTATCTATCTACCTTCAAACCTTTTCTTTCTTTCTATCTATCTATCTATCTATCTATCTATCTATCTATCTTCAAACCTTTTCTATCTATCTATCTATCTATCTATCTATCTATCTATCTATCTATCTATCTATCTATCTATATATCTTCAAACCTTTTCTATATATCTAACTTCAAACCTATCTATCTATCTATCTATCTATCTATCTATCTATCTATCTATCTATCTATCTATCTATCTATCTATCTATCTATCTATCTATCTATCTTCAAACCTTTTCTATCTATCTATCTATCTATCTATCTATCTATCTATCTATCTATCTATCTATCTATCTATCTATCTATCTTCAAACCTTATCTATCTATCTATCTATCTATCTATCTATCTATCTATCTATCCTAATAATATGCTAATCATGCTAAAATCATGCTAGAAACATGCTAGCAACATGCTAATCATGCTAGAAACATGCTAGCAACATGCTAATCATGCTAGAAACATGATAGCAACATGCTATTCGCATGCTAGTCATGCTAGAAACATGCTAGTCAAATGCTAATCATGTTAGAAACATGCTAGAAACATGCTAGCATCATGTTAATCATGCTAAAATCATGCTAGCAACATGCTAGTCGCATGCTAGAAACATGCTAGCAACATGCTAATCATGTTAGCAACATGCTAGCAACATGCTAGTCGCATGCTAGTCATGCTAGAAACATGCTAACAACATGCTAATCATGCTATAAACATGCTAGCAACATGCTAATCATACTAAAATCATGCTACCAACATGCTAGTCTATAATCTAATAATAATTTATAATCATGCTATAAACATGCTAGCAACATGCTAATCATAGTAAAATCATGCTACCAACATGCTAGTCGCATGCTAGTCATGCTAGAAACATGCTAACAACATGTTAATCATGCTAAAATCATGCTAGCAACATGCTAACAACATGCTAATCATGCTAGAAGCATGCTATTCGCATGCTAATCATGCTAGAAACATGCTAGTGACATGATGACAATATGCTAATCATGCTAGCAAACATGCTAGTTGTATGCTAATCATGCAATAAACATGCTAGCAACATGCTAATCATGGTAAAATCATGCTAGCAACATGCTAGTCTCATGCTAATCATGCTAGCAACATGCTAGTCGCATGCTAATCATGCTAGAAACATGTTAACAACATGCTAGCAGCATGTTAATCATGTTAGAAACATGCTAACAACATGCTAATCATGCTAGAAACATGCTAGCAACATGCTAGTCGAATGCTAATCATGCTAGAAACATGCTAGCATCATTTTAATCATGCTAAAATCATGCTAGCAACATGTAAGTCACATGCTAAAAACATGCTTAGCAACATGCTAATCATGCTAAAATCATGCTAAAAACATGCTAGTCGCATTTTAGTCATGCTAGAAACATGACAACAACATGCTAATCATGCTAGCAACATGCTAGTCGCATGCTAGTCATGCTAAAAACATGCTAGAAACATGCTAATCATGTTAGATACATGGTAGCGACATGCTAGCAAACATTCTAATCATTATCTATCTATCATAACTATCTATCTATCTATCTATCTATCTATCTATCTATCTATCTATCTATCTTCAAACCTTATCTATCTATCTATCTATCTATCTATCTATCTATCTATCTATCTATTTATCTATCTATCTATCTATCTATCTATCTATCTATCTATCTATCTATCTATCTATCTATCTTCAAACCTTTTCTATCTATCTATCTATCTATCTATCTATCTATCTATCTATCTATCTATCTATCTATCTATCTTCAAACCTTATCTATCTATCTATCTATCTATCTATCTATCTATCTATCTATCTATCTATCTATCTATCTATCTATCTATCTTCAAACCTATCTATCTATCTATCTATCTATCTATCTATCTATCTATCTATCTATCTATCTATCTATCTATCTTTAAACCTTTTCTATCTATGTATCTATCTATCTATCTATCTATCTATCTATCTATCTATCTATCTATCTATCTATCTATCTATCTTCAAACCTTTTATATCTATCTATCTATCTATCTATCTATCTATCTATCTATCTATCTATCTATCTATCTATCTATCTATCTTCAAACCTTTTCTATATATCTAACTTCAAACCTATCTATCTATCTATCTATCTATCTATCTATCTATCTATCTATCTATCTATCTATCTATCTATCTATCTATCTATCTATCTATCTATCTTCAAACCTTTTCTATCTATCTATCTATCTATCTATCTATCTATCTATCTATCTATCTATCTATCTATCTATCTATCTTCAAACCTTTTCTATCTATCTATCTATCTATCTATCTATCTATCTATCTATCTATCTATCTTCAAACCTTTTCTATCTATCTATCTATCTATCTATCTATCTATCTATCTATCTATCTATCTATCTATCTATCTATCTATCTTCAAACTTTTTCTATCTATCTATCTATCTATCTATCTATCTATCTATCTATCTATCTATCTATCTATCTATCTATCTATCTATCTATCTACCTATCTATCTATCTATCTATCTATCTATCTTCAAACCTTTTCTATCTATCTATCTATCTATCTATCTA
>NC_081780.1:20303571-20306071 GCF_963082965.1 Carassius carassius | reverse complement strand
TCTATCTATCTATCTTTGAACCTTTTCTATCTATCTATCTGTCTATCTATCTTCAAACCTTTTCTATCTATCTATCTATCTATCTATCTATCTATCTATCTATCTATCTATCTTCAAACCTTTTCTATCTATCTATCTATCTATCTATCTATCTATCTATCTATCTATCTATCTATCTATCTATCTATCTATCTATATCTATCTATCTATCTATCTTTGAACCTTTTCTATCTATCTATCTATCTATCTATCTATCTATCTATCTATCTATCTATCTATCTATCTATCTATCTATCTATCTATCTATCTATCTATCTATCTTCAAACCTTTTCTATCTATCTATCTATCTATCTATCTATCTATCTATCTATCTTCAAACCTTTTCTATTTTTCTATCTATCTATCTATCTATCTATCTATCTATCTATCTATCTATCTATCTATCTATCTTTGAACCTTTTCTATCTATCTATCTGTCTATCTATCTTCAAACCTTTTCTATCTATCTATCTATCTATCTATCTATCTATCTATCTATCTATCTATCTATCTATCTATCTATCTATCTTCAAACCTTTTCTATCTATCTATCTATCTATCTATCTATCTATCTATCTATCTATCTATCTATCTACCTATCTATCTATCTATCTATCTATCTATCTATCTTCAAACCTTTTCTATCTATCTATCTATCTATCTATCTATCTATCTATCTATCTATCTATCTATCTTCAAACCTTTTCTATCTATCTATCTATCTATCTATCTATCTATCTATCTATCTATCTATCTATATCTATCTATCTATCTATCTATCTATCTATCTTTGAACCTTTTCTATCTATCTATCTGTCTATCTATCTTCAAACCTTTTCTATCTATCTATCTATCTATCTATCTATCTATCTATCTATCTATCTATCTATCTATCTATCTATCTATCTATCTTCAAACCTATCTATCTATCTATCTATCTCTCTTTAAACCTTTTCTATCTATCTATCTATCTTCAAACCTTTTCTATCTATCTATCTATCTATCTATCTATCTATCTATCTATCTATCTATCTATCTATCTTTGAACCTTTTCTATCTATCTATCTATCTGTCTATCTATCTTTGAACCTTTTCTATCTATCTATCTGTCTATCTATCTTCAAA
The DNA here is from genome assembly GCF_963082965.1 of Carassius carassius. NCBI lineage: Eukaryota > Metazoa > Chordata > Actinopteri > Cypriniformes > Cyprinidae > Carassius > Carassius carassius. Next base: position 20,304,906 of record NC_081780.1, on the reverse strand, counting down.
CATTTCTATCTATCTATCTATCTATCTATCTATCTATCTATCTATCTATCTATATATCTTCAAACCTTTTCTATCTATCTATCTATCTATCTATCTATCTATCTATCTATCTATCTATCTATCTATCTATCTTTGAACCTTTTCTATCTATCTATCTGTCTATCTATCTTCAAACCTTTTCTATCTATCTATCTATCTATCTATCTATCTATCTATCTATCTATCTATCTATCTATCTATCTATCTATCTTCAAACCTTTTCTATCTATCTATCTATCTATCTATCTATCTTCAAACCTTATCTATCTATCTATCTATCTATCTATCTATCTATCTATCTATCTATCTATCTATCTATCTTCAAACCTTTTCTATCTATCTATCTATCTATCTATCTATCTATCTATCTATCTATCTATCTATCTATCTATCTATCTATCTATCTATCTATCTATCTATCTATCTTTGAACCTTTTCTATCTATCTATCTGTCTATCTATCTTCAAACCTTTTCTATCTATCTATCTATCTATCTATCTATCTATCTATCTATCTATCTATCTATCTATCTATCTATCTATCTTCAAACCTTTTCTATCTATCTATCTATCTATCTATCTATCTATCTATCTATCTATCTATCTATCTATCTATCTATCTATCTATCTATCTATCTATCTATCTATATCTATCTATCTATCTTTGAACCTTTTCTATCTATCTATCTATCTATCTATCTATCTATCTATCTATCTATCTATCTATCTATCTATCTATCTATCTATCTATCTTCAAACCTTTTCTATCTATCTATCTATCTATCTATCTATCTATCTATCTATCTATCTATCTATATCTATCTATCTATCTTTGAACCTTTTCTATCTATCTATCTATCTATCTATCTATCTATCTATCTATCTATCTATCTATCTTCAAACCTTTTCTATCTATCTATCTATCTATCTATCTATCTATCTATCTATCTATCTATCTATCTATCTATCTATCTATCTTCAAACCTATCTAACTATCTATCTATCTATCTATCTATCTATCTATCTATCTATCTATCTCTCTTTAAACCTTTTCTATCTATCTATCTATCTATCTATCTATCTATCTATCTATCTATCTATCTTCAAACCTTTTCTATCTATCTATCTATCTATCTATCTATCTATCTATCTATCTATCTATCTTCAAACCTTTCTATCTATCTATCTATCTATCTATCTATCTATCTATCTATCTATCTATCTATCTATCTATCTATCTATCTTCAAACCTTTTTCTATCTATCTATCTATCTATCTATCTATCTATCTATCTATC
>NC_081780.1:20288571-20291071 GCF_963082965.1 Carassius carassius | reverse complement strand
TCTATCTCTCTTTAAACCTTTTCTATCTATCTATCTATCTATCTATCTATCTATCTATCTATCTATCTATCTATCTATCTATCTATCTATCTATCTTCAAACCTTTTCTATCTATCTATCTATCTATCTATCTATCTATCTATCTATCTTCAAACCTTTCTATCTATCTATCTATCTATCTATCTATCTATCTATCTATCTATCTATCTATCTATCTATCTATCTATCTTCAAACCTTTTCTATCTATCTATCTTCAAACCTTTTCTATCTATCTATCTATCTATCTATCTATCTATCTATCTATCTATCTATCTATCTATCTATCTATCTATCTTCAAACCTTTTCTATATATCTAACTTCAAATCTATCTATCTATCTATCTATCTATCTATCTTCAAACCTTTTCTATCTATCTATCTATCTATCTATCTATCTATCTATCTATCTATCTATCTATCTATCTTCAAACCTTTTCTATCTATCTATCTATCTATCTATCTATCTATCTATCTATCTATCTATCTATCTATCTATCTATCTCTCTTTAAACCTTTTCTATCTATCTATCTATCTATCTTCAAACCTTTTCTATCTATCTATCTATCTATCTATCTATCTATCTATCTATCTATCTATCTATCTATCTATCTATCTATCTTCAAACCTATCTATCTATCTATCTATCTATCTATCTATCTATCTATCTATCTATCTATCTATCTCTCTTTAAACCTTTTCTATCTATCTATCTATCTATCTATCTATCTATCTTCAAACCTTTTCTATCTATCTATCTATCTATCTATCTATCTATCTATCTATCTATCTATCTATCTATCTATCTTCAAACCTTTTCTATCTATCTATCTTCAAACCTTTTCTATCTATCTATCTATCTATCTATCTATCTATCTATCTATCTATCTATCTATCTATCTATCTATCTTCAAACCTTTTCTATCTATCTATCTATCTATCTATCTATCTATCTATCTATCTATCTATCTATCTATCTATCTATCTATCTATCTTCAAACCTTTTCTATATATCTAACTTCAAATCTATCTATCTATCTATCTATCTATCTATCTATCTATCTATCTATCTATCTATCTATCTATCTATCTATCTATCTTCAAACCTTTTCTATCTATCTATCTATCTATCTATCTTCAAACCTTTCTATCTATCTATCTATCTATCTATCTATCTATCTATCTATCTATCTATCTATCTATCTATCTATCTATCTTCAAACCTTTTCTATCTATCTATCTTCAAACCTTTTCTATCTATCTATCTATCTATCTATCTATCTATCTATCTATCTATCTATCTATCTATCTATCTATCTTCAAACCTTTTCTATCTATCTATCTATCTATCTATCTATCTATCTATCTATCTATCTATCTATCTATCTATCTTCAAACCTTTTCTATATATCTAACTTCAAATCTATCTATCTATCTATCTATCTATCTATCTATCTATCTATCTATCTATCTATCTATCTATCTATCTTCAAACCTTTTCTATCTATCTATCTATCTTCAAACCTTTTCTATCTATCTATCTATCTATCTATCTATCTATCTATCTATCTATCTATCTTCAAACCTTTTCTATCTATCTATCTATCTATCTATCTATCTATCTATCTTCAAACCTTTTCTATCTATCTATCTATCTATCTATCTATCTATCTTTAAACCTTTTCTATATATCTAACTTCAAACCTATCTATCTATCTATCTATCTATCTATCTATCTATCTATCTATCTATCTTCAAACCTTTTCTATCTATCTATCTTTCTATTTTTCTATCTATCTATCTATCTATCTATCTATCTATCTATCTATCTATCTATCTATCTATCTATCTATCTATCTATCTTCAAACCTTTTCTATCTATCTATCTATCTATCTATCTATCTATCTATCTATCTATCTATCTATCTATCTATCTATCTATCTATCTATCTATCTTCAAACCTTTTCTATCTATCTATCTATCTATCTATCTATCTATCTATCTATCTATCTATCTATCTATCTATCTATCTATCTATCTATCTTCAAACCTTATCTATCTATCTATCTATCTATCTATCTATCTATCTATCTATCTATCTATCTATCTATCTATCTATCTATCTATCTATCTATCTATCTATCTTCAAACCTTTTCTATCTATCTATCTATCTATCTATCTATCTATCTATCTATCTATCTATCTATCTATCTATCTATCTATCTATCTATCTATCTATCTATCTATCTTCAAACCTTTCTATCTATCTATCTATCTATCTATCTATCTATCTATCTATCTATCTATCTTCAAACCTTTTCTATCTATCTATCTATCTATCTATCTATCTATCTATCTATCTATCTATCTATCTATCTATCTATCTATCTATCTATCTTCAAACCTTTTCTATCTATCTATCTATCTATCTATCTATCTATCTATCTATCTATCTATCTA